>NC_041395.2:152321556-152621556 GCF_900747795.2 Erpetoichthys calabaricus
CCCATTTGCCCGTTTTCGTTTTTTTTCTTTCTTCAGTAATATTTCAGCAAACCCGGAGCTTGTCAGTTCAAATCGTGGTACTGACACCACTGTGTGACCCTGAGGAAGTCACTTCACCTGCCTGTGCTGCGAAAAACAAAAGTAATGTAACAAATTGTACCTCAGATGTTGTAAGTTGGTGGAATAAAGGCATAAGTAAAATAGATAAATATGTATTATACACATAGGAACTATTCATTTATTTTCAGTTAAGTCATCTGCAGCAAACTTTTATAAATGAGGGTTTCTGATTTTTAGATAGTGCAAACTGTTTCTTCTTCATTGACGTTTTCTCTTGGAGAGCTTTTTTCATTTCATTGAAAATGAAAGCAGCAGCTGCCAAAATATGTAGCTTTCTTATTAATTTTTCAACATTGTGTAAAATAAATGTATAAAGTAACATAAAAGGTTTAAATACTGGTTATCCTTTTACAGTAAAATATTACTAAAGAGATACAAAAAAAGTAAAATGGATATGTTCTTTTTCTTTAAGGAGATTAAATATTACTGAAGAAAGAAAAAAAAAATTAAACAGCCAAATGGGGCTATGCATATGAACTTAAAAGGTTTAAATAAAACAGAAATATATATTTTATTTTTACTTGCTTAACTTGTGGAGGGTGTATCCTGTAGCAAAGCCCTAATTTTTTTCGTGAAAGCCCGTTTCAGTCAATAAGTCTTATGTGTGTGTTTAAGTATGTGTGTATATATATATGTAGATATGTGTATATGTAGATATGTATATATATGTATATGTATATAAATGTTTGTGTGTGTGTATATTATATATATATATATATATATATATATATATATATATATATATATATATATATAAAAGACAGCAACACTTATAACAATGACAACACAATTACATTGACAATCATGTTACGTTATTTTTAAAATGTTTCCTTTTTTTTCATAACCTCTTTAACACACTACTTCTCCGCTGCGAAGCGCGGGTATTTTGCTAGTATATATATATATATATATATATATATATATATATATATATATATATATATATATATATATATATATATATATATACACACATACATATACACACATACATGCAGTTTCAATAACATAGAAATCAATATAAACATTAACATCATTATCATATGAGAAAATGAAGTAATATATAAGAAGCACATTTCATATAAATATAAATTATTAAACAGTAAAATCTTCTTCTGTAATTTGCTACCGTGGCAATTTGTGTGTCTGTCCAGGATTTTAAATCACCTGTAGCTCGCAAACTGTTTCACCTATTGACTTGAAATCTGGTACACATATAGTACGTCACGTCTACTATCCGCTTTATGGGTGATGATTGTATTACTCTTTTTATGTTTATTTTATTTTATTGTAGAATCAACTCCTATTTGCGCACACCAGGGCGACCGTGGGCAGATGCGTATGGTGTATTCACTCCATGTTATCGTGCATTGCACTGTCATTGGTATTTTGATAAAAGAATTTGAACAACATATAAGAAGCGTATAAATTATTAAACAGTAAAACATTAACATTTAAGAAGTAAAGTTACATTAAGTACTACTGCAGTGCCTTCGGGTATACCTCATTTTTTGTTTGCCCATTACATGCTTAAATATATACATTTTTTGGTGTACCTACCCGAGAACACGCGACATATAACCGACCGTGGGAGAAGCATGGATTTTAAACACGCGTTGAGTTCATCTGCTGGTCTCCCTCGTGGAATAACTGGTAATGTTTGACTAAAATCTACAGCGAGTAAAACGACATTACCTCCTATTTTTTTTTTTTAACGATCTCTGAGATCTTGCTTTTTTCGGTTCAAGGCTCATAAGCTCTTTTATGTTGTATGGTGTACTTATCCCAAACCATCATCTTTGAATGTTGCAAGACGTTCGCCTTGTATGTAGATCGGGGTAATTACATTCATTGCATTCCTAGTCTGAATCACAATCTGATTGTATGGGTGGTTACCTGGCACTGTAGGGTTGCCACCCGTCCTTTAAAATACGGAATCGTGCCGCATTTGAGAATGAAATTGCGCGTCCCGTTTTGAATCAATACGGGACGGGATTTGTCCCGTATTTTTTTTTATCATTTTTTTTAAAGCAGCGTCTCATGCAAATCATCCCACACGCATTTTATGAAGATGCCTCCTTTCCTACTTTTGATTGGGTAATACTTGATGTCATCGTTAGTTTGATTGGTCTTTTTAACTGTCCAGTGAGAAGGGCGGGTCTTTTAAGTAGAGTCTGCAAACTATTGGCACTGAGATGTGGCACCCGCTGCAGTATGCGTCCCTTATTTTTTTGTATTAAAAGTGGTAACCCTACCTGGCAGGTAACACTTAAGTTTGGTCATGAAGTCGTCTAAAATCCGCCACGTGCCCTCTTTTAATTGCAAGAAGCAGATATATATAGCCAAATTCTCGCGGTTCGTTGCGGCGAAGTACTGCTTTTAATTTTTTAATAACAAAAGAAAACCTTTTTAAACGGATCGAAAATATACCAATAACAATTTGTTAAGGATCTGTTTTTTTCTGAACCTCGATTTTCACAGCTGTCGCGCTACGGCGTGTGTTACGATTATTTGACAGTATGTAGATCGTGGTAATTACATTCATGGCATTCGTTTTCTGAATCACAATCTGACTGTATGGGTGGTTACCTGCCAGGTAACGCTTGTGGTTGGTCAGGAAGTCGCCTTACATCCGCCACGTGCCCTCTTTCTGTTTCCAGAAGCTGATCATAGAATGGTTTTAATAGTTTACTTTCAAATAATGCAAAGAGTATGCGACACGTGTTTCTCCCTAATTCTGGGCTCATCAGGCATACACACTCACTGCATCCCCTCTCGTGAATCGAATCTCTATCGTCAGCGCCAGAGTTGAAGCCCCTAACGTTGCCGTCAGCAAGTCGGCTAACATCCGCCATGTGCCGTCTTTCAGTTGCGAGAAGCAGATCATAGAATGGTTGAAACTGTTGCCCCTAACGTTGCGCCACGGCGTGTGGTTCGTTTATACCTCGTGTCTTCTCATTAAACTTTTATCTCGCGAATATGTTATTGCAATCCGCAGCGGGAGCGTTTCTATAAACTTAATTTAAACTTACGTTTTACACCGTGCTTTGTTTCCCTTATGAACATGCTTGTATGCTTCACTCGCTCCCTTCTCAATTGTTTAATGAATTTTTTGCTCTTCGCATTTTTGCGGCTCTTCCTTCATTTCCCCCTACTTCGTTCTTTTATCTCGCGAATATGTTATTGCAATCCTTAACGGGAGTGTTTCAATAAACTAATTGAAAATAGTTTTGCATTTACCTTTTTAGTAAAAGGCGAGCTTTTAAGCCTGAGAAATCACCCCGTAAATGCACACGTTTAATTGCACATGTGTTAATATGTATGGTTACACAGTATTAAAAGACAGTGAACAACGTCAGTTACCTTTGTTCCCGCGTTTGATAAAAGGCGAGCTTTTAAGCCTGAGAAATCACCCCGTAAATGCACACGTTTAATTGCACATGTGCTAATATGTATGCTTACACAGTATTAAAAGACAGTCAAAAATTAACGTCATTTACCTTCGTTCCCGCGTTTGACTCGTGCTGTAAATCTCTTCCTTGTTTTTAGTTCACGTGATTACGTAGGAGGCGTGATGACGCGATACGTGACTCCGCCTCCTCCATTACAGTATATGGACAAAAAATATGTTCCAGTTATGACCATTACGCGTAGAATTTCGAAATGAAACCTGCCTAACTTTTGTAAGTAAGCTGTAAGGAATGAGCCTGCCAAATTTCAGCCTTCCACCTACACGGGAAGTTCGAGAATTAGTGATGAGTGAGTCAGTCAGTCAGTCAGTCAATCAGTCAGTCAGTAAGTCAGTGAGGGCTTTGCCTTTTATTAATATGTATAGATATATATATGTGTGTATGTATATATGTATGTGTATATATATATATGTTGATATGTGTATATATATATATGTATATATATGTGGATGTGTATATGTATATATATATGTATATATATGTATATGTAGATATGTGTATATGTAGATATGTATATATATGTATAAATATGTTTACATAACCTCTTTAACACACTACTTCTCCGCTGCGAACCGCGGGTATTTTGCTAGTAGAAGATAAAAGTGATTGAGACCTTTCGGTTAGTATATCATTGTATTAGCTATGTAGTAATATTTGATATGAATAACCTAACCATTTATAAGTTATTAGTTGTTCAAGTTTTAGCTCGATACAACTATGGCTTTGCTTCTGTAATTCTTAGATGATCAGACAACAAAAAACTGTATAAAAGAAAGAATATGAGGTTTTCTCTTCTTCTGAAACTAATCTTCTGGCTGCAACACTCATTGAATCTATTACTGCTGAGCCAGGTAAGCTACCTCATGTGAAGCTTGTAATGTTACACTGATTTGAAGTGTTCAGGTTGCATGTTTTCATCCATTTTAACTCCAAATGTTTGACTCCTACGGTTTCTCTGAAAATAAACCTATCTGGGAGATGTCCTTGTTTGTCCTGCCATTACCAAAGTTTCCAGGAGTGGGTAATGTAGGATGTATATGAAAAACAAGGTTAATAAGCTAAGGATAAACGTATACAGTATTAAAGGGTACCTCTTTTTGATCACCAATAAAAAACAAACACAGGAGGATAATATAACTCTAAAATACTGTGACCGCATTTTATGTCAAAGTGCCTACTTATGTTGTAATCCTTGAATTCTGCCCCACTTTCTTTGCAAATAACACACACTAACTTTCTTTTGAACGCTGTAAAAAGTATTTACTATGCCCATTTTTACAAACCACCAGGGGCATCATGCATAACGCTGTGCGTAGAATTTGCACTATAACATGACGTAAGCACAAAAGCGGAAATGTGCTTATGCACAAAAAAATCCAGATGCATAAATCTGTATGAACGCTAACTTCCACGTTCTTCGACTCCATAAATCCCGGTCAGCGTGAAAAGTAACGCACGTGCACATGCCTGCTGTCCCACCCAGTCTCCTCCCAGAATTATGCCTCTCTGAATATGCATAAATAGCCCTTAAGCTCACCCTTCTGTGAAAAGACAATGGCAAAAGCAAAAGGGAAAATAGAAGAATTTCAGCGAATACCAAGTGGAGGCAAGGAAAAACATACTATTTGTTGGTTTAAACAGTGGTATAAACAACAAAAGGAAGTTGATCGAGTGACATAGCGTGTCGGAGAAACTCGAAAGCTCACGTTCACAAAGTCGCACAGTGCCTGAAAAAAAAAAGAAGTTGTCACATATCAAAGTCGCCGCGAAAAGGCAAGTTGTAGCCCACCGTCTGAGTGTCATATGAAAGCTTATTAAGGTACAGAGAAAAAAAAAGCACACAGTGGGGAAAAAGCACAAAATGTCAACTTTAATCTCGAAATTTCCACTTTAATCATGTAGTTTATTTTGTCATTAAAGTAGAACATCATAAACTTCATCTTAAAATCGTTTAATTTACTAGTTTCTCAGTCCCATCGTAACTAAAGTAACACATTACATGATTTGTTTTGTATTTGATCTTCTACGTAGATAGATAGATAGATAGATAGATAGATAGATAGATAGATAGATAGATAGATAGATAGATAGATAGATAGATAGATAGATAGATAGATAGATAGATAGATAGATAGATAGATAGATAGATAGATAGATAGATAGATAGATAGATAGATAGATAGATAGATAGATAGATAGATAGATAGATAGATAGATAGATAGATAGATAGATAGATAGATAGATAGATAGATAGATAGATAGATAGATAGATACTTTATTAATCCCAAGGGGAAATTCACATTCTGCAGCAGCAGCATACTGATACAATAAATAATATTAAATTAAAGAATGATAATAATGTTGGCGATTCTAAATTGGCCCTAGTGTGTGCTTGGTGTGTGGGTGTGTTTGTGTGTGTCCTGCGGTGGGTTGGCACCCTGCCCGTGATTGGTTCCTGCCTTGTGCCCTGTGTTGGCTGGGATTGGCTCCAGCAGACCCCCGTGACCCTGCGTTCGGATTCAGCGGGTTGGAAAATGGATGGATGGATGGATGGATGATAATAATGCAGGTGAAAAACAGACAATAACTATGTATAATGTTAAATGTTAACGTTTACCCCCCCGGATGGAATTAAAGAGTTGCATAGTTTGGGGGAGGAACGATCTCCTCAGTCTGTCAGTGGAGCAGGACAGTGACAGCAGTCTGTCGCTGAAGCTGCTCTTCTGTCTGGATATGATACTATTAAGTGGATGCAGTGGATTCTCCATAATTGATAGGAGCCTGCTGAGCGCCCTGCGCTCTGCCACAGATGTTAAACTGTCCAGCTCCATGCCAACAATAGAGCCTGCCTTCCTCACCAGTTTGTCTAGACGTGAGGCGTCTTTCCTCTTAATGCTGCCTCCCCAGCACACCACTGCATAGAAGAGGGTGCTCGCCACAACTGTCTGATAGAACATCTGCAGCATCTTATTGCAGATGTTGAAGGACGCCAGCCTTCTAAGGTAGTATAACCGGCTCTGTCCTTTCTTGCACAGCGCATCAGTATTGGCAGTCCAGTCTAATTTATAGGTCTGCACCATCTGCACACAGTCACCTTTGATGATCACTGGGTCTATGAGGGGTCTGGGCCTCCTAAAATCCACCACCAGCTCTTTGGTTTTGCTGGTGTTCAGGTGTAGGTGGTTTGAGTCGCACCATTTAACAAAGTCATTGATTAGGTCCCTATACTCCTCCTCCAGCCCATTCCTGATGCAGCCCACGATAGCAGTGTCATCAGCGAACTTTTGCACATGGCAGGACTCTATATGTGTGAATCACTACGTGCTTCCGTGCTTTCTCTTCCTCTGACAGGACACAGAATTCATTACGTTTGTGATATTACAGCTCTCTGAGTAATTAAAATACTGAGATGTATACATGATATCATTTTCACGATGATAGGAGTTAAAGCATGTTATTAAACATGGGAACACGGTGGCGCAGTGATTGTTCATGTCGCACGCAAGATGCTTGCTGCCTCATGCACGACCTTCGATGAAATACTTTATTGTAGCAGTACTGTCTCTTTAAAATGTACTAACCTCCAATTCCTGTCCTTACTTTTCTTTTTCCAAATACCCAATTGCCAGACAATCAGCTCTGTAATAGAAGTTAAGCCATCTGTAAGCTTAGAACACCAATTCTTCAAAACATTTAAGGAACATTGAAATATCTTCGTAGTACGTGTTTAATTATTCTATCCATCTATCCTTCCAGTGTCGCGTCAGCACCAGCAAGAATACAGCGCGAGGCAGGAACAATCCATGAACGGAGCACAGCGGCTTGCTAGCACTGCGGCACCGTGTCCTAATATGTTTAATTATTAACAATATAGATTATTTAAATGAAGTTAAAGTTTTATCTGTATAATATAATGAACATATTTTGCTGCATTTCATCTTAAAAATGATATTATCATATATAAATACGCGCTTTATAAAGTGGCTCAGGTTGTGCAATATTATAACTGTATCGCAAGTTTACAGTGAGGTAATTGTACTTATAAGTACAAATAGTTCTACAAGGAGCACTTGATGGACTGATTGAGTGCGTTTAGAGTTCTTGGGATGAAACTGTTTCTGAACAGCGAGGTCCATACAGGAAAGGCTCTGAAGCTTTTGCCATATGAGAGCAGTCAATAGACAGCAAGGCTGAGGCAGTGTTTGCTTGATGCTGTATACCAATAATTCTCTTTCCGATCAGCTGCTGTACAGCTGTGATTCACACTCAGATACAGTGATATAAATACTCTGAGTGGTGCAGTAAGAGTAATATGGAAAAAGATGATCCGCTGTGGCAACCCCTAATGGAAGCAGCTGAAAGAAGAAGAAGGTGCAGTGCAGTGAGAGTAACAATGCTAAAGCAGTTATGGTATTTGGAATAGTTTGACCATTCTGAGGACCATTACATTGTTACAGGTTAATTACAATCAGATGCATTAAACTAATAAGCGATATGAGGTTAATTTCAGTGTATTTATAAAGCCGCGTCAGGGATGTGGATCTAAAAAAGAAAGGGTAACCACACAGGAACAGTAGCACTGCTTTGATGCTGGGTGCCACCAGTCTGCAAAACCGAGAGGAGAACTTGCATACAACAGGGTATGAGTTACTGTGGAAATGTGTGTGGCTTTACGCCAAGTGTAGGTTTTATACATCGAGATTTTAATGTGGAAACATTCTTATGCAACATTTTTGTGCATACGCACCGTTTATACATGAGGCCCAAGGTTTTTGGTATTAACACGCTACCTGTATCCCACTTAATTTTCAGAAAGGTATATTTCAGAAAAATCACTTTAAAAACCATTTTTAAAAAACGCCAGCTGCTCAGCTTCTCTTGTGTTTATGCTACTCAACCAGTTTTCAATGCATTTCATGAATTTGCTGAGATTTAACCCTTTGAACACTCACATACCATAATCTTCAGAAAAAAGAACTGCATTTGAATGATTTTTTGAATTTTGTGCTCTCAAATATACACATCCAATGATTCTTATTTATGAATGTGACCTTCATTTCCTTGAACTTTTTATCACGATCTTAAAAAAAATGGAGACTCGCCAAAGAACATGCTAGCAAGAAGAAAATTGACATTGCAATAGGAGTTCAGCATTCCACAGTCAGCTTTGTCAGCTGTATGTGCCAAAAGACACTATATTTCAAATCCATTATAACAAAGATTCCTGTTATAACAAATAACAAATTCTTCATTCTAACGAAATTGGACTTGTATTTCTAATAAAATTTGGAATAGTGAGATTTAAGTCAAATTTGCTTTTAATTATGCTTCTTGTATTTGTCTTAGTTCATGTAATAATTTTTCAGGCTGAAATGGATTTCAAATACATTTAATCTAAACACAATTAAATAAGTTCAGTATTTTTCAAGTCAATGTTATTTCTTCACAATTATGGTATACAAAACATTAATTAGCCATATGAGACAGTATTCTAAAGTTAAGCATATTTTATAAAATTTAAAAAATAATAAGCCCACTCCTGCATTTCATAATGGAGCTTATGGGAGAATCCCATTGCAAAAAAAGGTTTCTCTGTTGTGCAAGTATTCATGAAATTGCTACATTTTGAAAAGAAAAAATAACTGGTTTCTTTTGCTAATATGTCATATTATTATGATAAGAAAATACACCAGGTTTTGGAGTCTGTATAGAACATGTGTATATACGTGTCTAAATGATGTTGATCTTCAATCTTTAATTCCTTAGGCCCTAAGGGGTTTTTGGCATTATCACGTTTTCATTTCATATGCAAAAATAAACAGCTATTATTCTGCTTATGTAATAAAGGAGTTGTAACTGGCTGAAAAGTAGTGAGTACAACACTCCAGGGGCCTCATGTATAGCACTGTGTGTAGAATTCACAATAAAACATGACATACGGACAAAAACAGAAATGTGCATACGCACAAAAAAAAATCCAGATGCATAAAACTGTGCATAAGCTAAGTTCCATGCACTTCCCCTGAATAATCCCAATGAATGTGAAATTTAACACATGTACACGTGCCTACAGCCCAACCCCGACTCCTCCCAGAATTTTGTATATCTTAATATCCAAATCAATATAAATATCACCTTCCGTTCGGTGTTTTGTTAAAAGACAAATGCAAAATCGTGTGGAAAAAAGAAGAATTGCAGCGATTGTGAAGTGGAGGTAAGGAAAAATGTAACATTTGTTGGCTTAAACAGTGGTATAAGCAAGAAAAGGAAGTTACAGAGTGATACAGTGTGGCAGAGACACTCGGAGGTTCAAGTTCAGAAAGTCGCACGGAAAAATCCCAAAATAAAAAAGAAGCGGTCAGATATCAAAGTCGATGTGAAAAGGCAAGTCATAGCCCGCCATCTGACAACATTAGAAACGCTGATCCCCGTGCTGATGACGTGACTTATGCGGTGATGATGCTGCTGTGCCCAACACATCTTCAGACACTGGCTGCACACGAACCTCTGCCTAAAAAATTGCTGAGCGACCATCTGGCTGTATGCTGACGGACGCTGTTCTGGAGTCACACAATGCAATAGTGGATGCTGTAAGAGATGTGGCCAATTAACTGAGGAATACAAGGGCTGTACTATGTGATATTGACCACAATTTAAATGAACTAGTTAAAAAATAAATGTGGCATCTGATTACCTGTTTTTACATTCTGCTAATTACACTCAAACAAAGTTGTAACGATGTCTGATTTGGCTGATTATTTGGTGGGTCAGGGTCAGTTTAATCATACCACATCTCTTCAGGTACGGGCAAGCAGGACACTACATGCCTGCACAATGTGACACACTTTCTGCGGACTATAGAGCAGAACATTAATAGACTGTAAATGCTTTCTGTTTACATGAGTAAATTCATTCTCTGTGGGTGCCTTTATAGTGTAGTATCTGCACTGAGTGAAACAACAGATCGATTCTCTTCTCTTTACATGGCTATTTGAGGTGACTCATTATCTTTAAAAGAACTGCTTGCCTTTTGCTGCACTAGTTGGAAAAATTACCTGCGACTGTCTGGAGGTGCCATTTTTATAGGTTCTCTAGTAATACATGACTTAATGCCAGTTCATTCTTTTGGTGATTCATCCAAAGCTAATGTAACTTGTCCAGCGCAATTGGAATAGCAATGTGCGTACAGTTGACCACTCGATTACATTTGGAAAATTGGACATTGCTGTGAATTGTACTTTTACATTTGCCAGTTCAATTGCAGTGTATGGAAATCACATATATCTGGATGACAAGCAGATAATACCATCCTTTACGGATAGCATGGAGCGACAGAGTGATGATTATGAAAAAGCTGATCAGTCAAGTTCAAGTTAAAAAGCAACTGCAGTTAAAAACCCAAGAGTGGACAGAACTTCTGAAGGAGCAGGTACAGCACAGTTCCTCAAAGTCTGTAAAGCCGGTACCTTTCAGCACACAGCTCTAAGAGGATATCTTTTGGAAATCGAAATTGACTTAGTAGCCAGTCATCATCATCATCATCTTTGAATACGCACTCTCTTCTAATTCTTCCATTTATAATGTCTTCTAACAACACTAAAGCAGCTATGGTAGTTGGAATAGTTTGGCCAATCCATACACCATTATATTGTTACAGAATGATTATATTCAAGTGCATTAAATTTGTAAACAATATGCAATTATTTTTGGTGAATATGGTAAATCCCGTGTAATTGATGCGAATATGAAAAAGAAAGGTAAATGACACAGAAACAGTACCACTACTTTGACGCTGGGTGCCGCCACTTTGCAAAACTGAGCAGAAACACGTGTAAACAAAGTAAGGAGCTAGAATGAAAATGTACGTGGCTTTATGTCAATTTGTGTGCTACGAAAAAGGGTATCAGAAACATTTTTGTGCATAGACACCATCTATACATAAGGCCCAAGATTTTAAAAGAATGCATTTATATGATTAAAATTAAAATTAAAAAACTTTACCTAGTAAACAGCATGGTGCTCTGTGAACAATTTTGCTTCAATGGAGTATATTTAACGTAATATCACATCTAAAACAATCCACATATCTGATTTTTTATCAAGTTAAAATAATATTATGGCCGGCTTATTGATAATTCCTCAACACATCTTACTTCTTACAAAATCCATTTAATCAATCCATTACTTTCACACAAAATGTGCCACAGAATTAGCTATTCAAACTACAATGTGCAACAATCACAAGTTAAATTGGAATTTTTTTACCTTGACTGTGCCATGTGTTGTGTCACATGTAGGACTGTGACCCATTATACACTAGAGAAGCTCTTTATATCCACAAGTTTAAACAATTAAGGTGTAAGGCTTCTTGTTTATAGTGTTGCAGTACTCAAAGTGTTTCAAAATTATGTTAAGCTTGTTCTAAAAAAAACAAAAACAATACATATATTTTAAAATGTGCTTTGGGTTCCTAGAGTTTCATTTAATAGAGTTACCACAGTGTTTGCAGAGGGTAGTCATGTGACTGCTACAACTTCCATTTATTGAGCTGTCAGCTCTGCTTTGGCAGCCCAAATGAAAGTAACAATTGGCTCTTGCACCTTCCACCCATTGTGACTGGAAACCGTCCAAGATATTTTTTAACTAGGGTTTGGCAGCTGCAAAACACCCAGTAGAGATTTCTGCTGAAGGCGACAACAGACTGACTGAAAGGACTACAGAAAAACTTTTGGCTCAAAAGGAGAAAAAAGCCCATCCCCAGAGGTCAGCCAAAAATAAATATATACTTAAAGTGCATACAAAAAAATAATACTACAAAACAAAAAACAACAAAAAATAGAAAATCTAAACTTGAAAATGTAATAACTAGCACATGGATATTATTATGCAATAATGTTGCCATCTGACTAGCAAATTATACTTTGTAGAGTATACAATAACACAGTAATTTAATGAGGGAACATTAATCTTTGTGGCCAGATTTCCTTAACACTGATTTGTATACACAAAGATGATTAACTTCAATACGTCCTATTAACTAAAACCACTATAACTGAGGTCAATAAACCAATCATATGAGTAGAAGTTATACAAGTTATAGGGCAGTCTTTGAATTTTCCAGTTGCAAAATGCATGCAGCATTCTGCATTTTAAGGACACATTTTCATATTAATTCTTGAAATCCATACTGTTTGTTTGTTAAAGAGTTACAGATGCTAAACCATGATGAGATTTCCTGAGGGAAGATGCTCAAGAATGATTTGTACCTGATGTCATCTTTAAACAAGGCAGTGCTGTGCTCAGCCTTTGATATTTGATCTTCATCAAGGCAGAAATGCATAGGCTAAGTTCTGGCTGACTTACATGCAAGAATTCATTCTCACATAAAGCTCAGACTATACTTTATAAACTATGCATTACTGTTCAAAAGCAGGAGCTGCAAAATAAGCTATTATTTTCCTGTATGTAAGATAAATTTATATAATCTTCTTAATGCAGTGAGTGAAATGCATTGCAGTACACACACATGCATAACTTATGTGAGTGAGTGTATATGTTTGTGTCCTGCAATGGACTGGTGGCCAATTAAGGGTCACATCCTGCACTCAAGTTAAAAAATTGTACTATTTAAGAGTATACACTAGACATATATTTAACAATTCACAACAGCACAACCCAAATTGGCCCAAAACCACACTCCTACAAATTTTGCTCAGATGTTAAAAAAGGCAGCCTGCAAACATCATGGCCATTTCCCTCTTTGCACTGAATAGGATGTTCTCTACATCTCATCAGTGAGAAGAGCATCCAGACTGTCACGGAAGTGATGAAGTGGAAGCCTGAGATCATCATATTTTTATCTTTAATACCATCCTTTAAAAGACGATCCATAGACATACAGTAGTAGCATCATGACCTCACCTTTAAATACCTCATACGTGGCTACCAATAACACAAGTATGTTTTAGGTACATCAGCAGCAGACAGGAATTTTCTCTAAAGCTTGAGTTTGGGACACTTCAAACATGCAGTGCAGCTGGTGAAGCTGTGAAGAGAATGAAAGGAGGGCTGGACAAGCCGTGGAAACTGTGAATATGCCCATGGGTTAACATATCTGCATGTTACTTGTGGCAAAGGGAATATAATGCTTTGGACTTTCTACTAAATTTTCCTTCAACTATAATGCTTTTTTATGCGCACTACCAGAAAAAAAGAATTCAAATAAAATAAAAAAAGCATTATTTAACTGCATCCAGAAGACAGACAAATTCAGAAGAATGTATCTAGGCATAATCCAGTTCAGGCTTGCTGGTGCCTAAACTCAGAAGTACTAGAAGCAAGGCACAGAATAAGCATAGGATGGACATGCATACACCCATTCCTATGGTGGAGCCATTTATACTAAGCAGTTAATGTAACACACACATCTTTGCTGATATGGGAAGAAAACTTCAGTAAAACCCCAGAAAGAATTACAGAAATAACCTGCAATGTCCTCAAAGTTGATCAGGCAGGGAATTTAAAACCAGGGCATTAGAACCAGGTGTTGCCCTATGTTTAATTTTGTTTTTCACAGTATTACTCTTTTTTAATGAATAAAGGTTTAAAATGTATGTTGTACTTTTATAACAAGTTAATGAAAACCAAATATATATTCCCCCCATCATTTTATAATGATGTGCACGTGAAAAGCTTTACAAGAAGCAGAGGTGTAACGATGAGGGTCCTGCTAAATGCTCCCATCTCTCTTAGGAGCCTTTTGAACCTGACACCGAGGCATTCTTTCTTTTGTGATTTGTGGTGCATCATGCAGGAAAGGTGTTATGAAAAGCTTGGACGTGCAAAATGTTTTATGGTATCTTAAATGTTTCTAATTTAGCATGGATCTACAAAAAATCAATTCAATAGTCATACAATTCCCTGTTCTCTAATGCGGGAATGATAGAGAGGCCACATTGAAATGGCAAGTGAATACCTTATCCCATGGAAAGTCACCTCTGTAGGCTGGCAGGCATTGGAAAGCTTATCCATGACAATTGGTTTGTTACATTTACAAAAAAAAAAAAAACTATATAAAACTAGTACTAATGCTATTTTTACTTCTGTACCAGATTTTAGATGCCTAGCAAACATAAGTCAAAATTTCAAGCAGCAGCAAGAGCGAGAGAGAGAGAGTAGAAACTTGTTAAATTAAACACAGTATGGATAAAACATTGCAAATTATCTATCATTAATGAATTCATTGATTTATTAGGGACAATAAAACATCCTGACAATAATAATGAATAATTACTCAAATCATAAGTAATAGATAATGTAATTAATTTGTAAGTTTTAAAGTATTTCACTACAAAATGATACTACATTCTTTCTTGCTTTGCAATACTAAAATACTACACAGTGCAGCTAGTTAGCTGGGACTGAATACAATGTTCTATTCATTATAATTCTATCATGTTTATAATTTTTAAAAAAATTGGAATTTTATTTTAACCCCCAGGCTCAATGAATCAAAGTACACTTTGGTAGCTGGATAGTGCTGTGGCTAGCAATGCTATTTTATATATCCAGTGTCCCAAGTTCAAATGTCATCCCTGGTTGAAAGCTGTGTAGAGGCTGCAGGGCCTTTCCTTTGTCTGCAAGGGGTTTCCCTTCAAATCCCCCAAAACAATGCCAGTTGGGTTTACTGGTAACTAAGTAGGCTACAATTTAAAAGAAATTGAGTGGATGTATGTGGGTGCTCTATGATGAAATAGTGCACTGGCCAGAGCTGCTTCCTGCCTTGGACCTCTTACTGCCAGGATAAGTTCTATCTCCTGGCATTAAGAGGCCTGACTTTTGTGAGTCTGAATTGGATTAAGTTACCTTGAGAATGTACATACAGCACATAAAGTATACTGTAGGAGAAATAACAATGCATGCACATGTTCTATAAAATGATATGACCAATGAACTCTCAGAAGGCTACTTTCTAAATTTGTTACTGTAAATTCAGTAATAATCTAGTACACTGGAATTTGCTTGCATTTACTGTATGATTTTGTATAGATGGAATGGCCTCTACGGTCCGACAGGCTGTCTTCAAAAGCAACACCCAATGAAAAAGTAAGTCTTTTGCTTTTATCAAATTAATTTTAATAAGGAAAATATTGCGTGGACCTGGTAGTCCATCAGGCTATGTGATTCTGTAGTTTTGTTGTCTGGAATTAAAAACTGGTAGTCCCAGGCATCTTGCTAAATCATTACCCGAGAATGAGTAATACAATTCTTGTTCATTTATGGTAACTTGGTGTCTTATTTTAATTATGTTATTTCACTCTACTGTCAAGCTTTATGCTTTCAAAGAGGCTAATATTATATGATATGAATTACCAGTGTGTTTAAAATATAATTAAATAAATAAATGCGTAAATTTTGATTAATGCAAGGGGAAAATCATACATTTTTTATATTTTTAATGAATAAATAAATCAAACAAATCAAATAAATTGATTTAATTGCTTGGGTAGATCAAAAGAATTGAATCAAAGAAGAGAATCACAATGCCCATAACTAGATGCCAACCCATTTATTTTACAAAATATGAGAGTCCTTCTTGTTAAATACTGTATCAAGCCCTTTGAGTAGCCTTAGAAGTTCCTACACTGTTCTCCAGTCATTACAGTCGATCATTACTTGTGTATTCCAAGCAGCATAATAGGATAAAGCTAAAACTGCAACAGATTTTATTATTAAAAGTATTACAAAATATATTCAAATAAATGGTGTATCACAAATATTAATGTTAAATACACACAACAGAGTGTAACTGAGGGATGAAGAGGAATCAGCTTATGTAGTATATAGTGTGATTGATGACCAGGGATCCTGCCCAGACGGGACGCCTTTTATATGAGAACACCGGGTGAATGGGCGCACTACCAGGAGTACTTCCCCCAGGGCATGAGAGGGCAGCCCCCTGGGTTTACATCGGGGCCACGGATTTGGAGCTCAAAAGCTCAACCCGCTGGGGGTCCGTGGTCATCACCAGGAGGCACCTGGACAGCTCCAGAGTCTGGGCATACAGCACTTCCACCACACCCGAAAGTGCTTCCGGAAGAGGACCGGGTTCCTATGCAGCACTTCCGCCACACGTGAAAGTGCTGCTGGAGGTTAATCATGGGACACCTGGAGCACTTCCGGGTGCACTATAAAGGAGGCCGCCTCACTCCATTCAGAAGCCAGAGTTGGGTGGACGAGGACGAGGTTGCGAGTGAGGAGTGGAGGTGGCAGAAGAAAGGATTGAGTGGAGGAAAATGGAGCACGGTGTTGTGTACAGGACATTGAAAAGTAATAAACGAGTGTGTTCTGGACATTCTGGGTCTGTGTGTCTGTCTGTAGTCGGGCTATCTTCTACAATAGATACACCGTTTTTTTTTTTTAATTAAATTTTTCCCTTCTTAATTTATAGTTTCAGTTTGCCTGTTGTCACAATTATGTGGTATTTATAGTTGGATTTTTAGAAGCTAATGTTTACAATGTGCACTCTGAATGAAAAAGGCCTTGGATTTAATTACTACATGCATGACAAAATACATTCCAATAGACAAAGCATCACAAATGTTAACACATAGCATTCCCAACAGAAAGTAACTGCTAGACAGACCTATATTTTCAATTTCTTTAAGTAATGATAATAGCTTCATTTTCTTTGTGAATACTATATTTGAAAGAAAGAAAACAATACCTTATTTAAATAACTGAAAAAAGAAATAAAATAATGCACATATTGTACATTCTCCACCAAATGATCTGTATGTTAATCTAAAAGATTATAAAAGAAAGGTGTGCATGGAACTGTATAATGATGTACTGTAAAATAAACAACACTACCAGTGTTTGAGATTTTATGTCTAAATTCTGGTGCTGGTTTGATGCTGCTCCTAAATGACTGATTAAGCTTCACAAGAAATATCTGAAGTTGTTTTCAGGAGGAGACTTGTACTCATCATTTCTCCTCCACTAGTACTTAAATTAAAGTACACCTTCAAAGCCACAGCCACAATAAGCAAGACTCACAACTTCTAATTTGAAAGGAAAACCAATAAAAATGGAGGGACCATGCACACTCCACTAAGTGATACGGTGGACCTGAATCCAAACCTCAGGAATTGAGGCAACAGAGCTAACCAATGTGTAACCTTAAACTACAGTATTTGGCAATGAAACAGTTTAATTCATTGGAAAGTCTTATTTACAAAAAAAAAAAATTAAAAATTACAAATAATCATAATCTATTTAGGGCAGCACGGTGGCACAGTGGGTAGCGCTGCTGCCTTGCAGTTAGGAGACCCGGGTTCACTTCCTGGGTCCTCCATTCGTGGAGTTTGCATGTTCTCCCAGTGCCTGTGTGGGTTTCCTCCGGGTGCTCCGGTTTCCTCCCACAGTCCAAAGACATGCAGGTTAGGTGCACTGGCGATTCTAAATTGTCCCTAGTGTGTGCTTGGTGTGTGTGTGCATGTGTGTGTGTGTGTGTGTGTGTGTGCCCTGCGGTGGGCTGGCACCCTGCCCGGGGTTTGTTTCCTGCCTTGCGCCCTGTGTTGGCTGGGATTGGCTCCAGCAGACCCCCGTGACCCTGTGTTAGGATATAGCGGGTTGGTAAATGACTGACTGACATATTAACTACCAGAGTATAATACTTTCTCTAATCTTTGTGCCCCACTTTTTCCAACATCTATTCCAACATTTCAACATCAATCTTCTCATGGTAAGAAAAACTGCTTAATTAATTGCATTTAATGCAATGATGTTTCATGAATTTACTGAAATGTATCTATTTATTAAACACATTAATGCACTTGTGCATTGTAAGGTATAACCTTTGATTTTTAGTTAAATAAATTGCATTAACATCAAAAATGTTCAATACTCACTCCACCTTAACCTGTCAATTATTAAAGGCTTGTCATAAGTTATATTGATACTGATACTGCTACATCTGTAACACATTTTTATGCAGATGATACTGTGCTTTACTGCTTTTCAAACTTATTGAACTAATTTCAGATGACTGGTACTTCTGTTCCTAGATTTAAGGGCTAGACAAATCATTCAACAAATTGTGGACTAGTCTAGCAATTATTTTATTACTCCCTTATATCTACGTATAGCTTGTAGATGACATTTTACATTTCACAAATTTGAACCTGTCACATATATTCCCAAGTAGCATATAGCATAAAGCTTTGTAATATCTGAATGCAGTACTCAAAATGCAGAAATGAATATACAATGAATATGTATAGAAACAAACACAAACCAATACTGCATTCATTTTCGTACTACATTTAGGTGTGCAAACACATGTGCCATTTCTTCCATCTTCATCGATCAGCAAACTTGAGATATTGTTGTATTAATTTTCACTCGTTTTCACACTTGGCCAAGTATATGTTACTTGGTCTACAGCAACCTCAAGAGCAAAAGCTAAAGTTTTTGATGAAAAGTAATGAAAACTAATTTTCCATGAAGACAGAATGTTAAATTTAGTGTTAAATATGTTATTTAATTCAATAAGAAGTTATGTAAGCATTCGAGTATATATACTGTACAATAAGCATTTAAGCATGCATGTACACATAGAAGTATTTAAGCTTACATCTTATTTATCCATTTTATCATCTTTCTTTTGTAACTGTAAGCGCTATGCACCTATCCAATATTATATAGTCTTCTTTCAATGGATAGCAGGACATGCTGTTACAGGTGGTGAAACATACAAACAATCAGAGAACATCATACAGCTCTCTTATCTGCAAAGGAAACCAGTCTTGCTACAAGCTTGAACTAATCGTTACACACACAAGAAATTGATAAACAAGGTTAGATCCTGAAATATTAAAGAACAACAGACAAGATAAAACAACCAACAACAATGCCATCAACACCATTCTCCCTTTAATTAATCTCACTTGACTTTACCTTTCTTTTTCTTTGCCTTAAACTACCCTCCCAAACATAAGACTCATTATACTTCTGCCCTTTGACATTTTCAAACTTACTTCTGGAATCAGAAGTTGCCTTCTTTGGCTACCGGGACACTAGACATTTTTTGCACTCCCTCTGCTGGCCACCAGAGTCATCCTTAGCAATATTATACCCCTTGTACAGTATACCGAGATCACAAACTTAGCTTCCATCTACTGCTTCATTGTTAAAAACAGACATAGGACAGCTCAGTCAAATGAATTTAAACATGTATACAAAGCTGTAGCACATCCTAAAATCTGAGGTAACAAAGAAATAATATTTTGTGTTCATGACTACAATATAGCTCATAATCATGGGCTAATATTAGGAATGTACTATAAGTATTTAAACAGAGACAGGCACTTTAGAATTCTGGCTTGTTTCAACAGGCTTTCTTTAAATAGACTATAACAAAGGTTAAATAAAATCATTAATGGTTCTTGCAAGAGATCTGGCAGTGACATAAACTACCACTGGTCCTGAGGTTAAATAAATAAAATGTACTTATCAAATGCCAACATATCAGTGTTGAACAATCTTTCCCAGAATATACGGCAACTATATTTGACTAACTATACTTGACATCAGCTATGCAAATAAAATGGAAAACTACATGGTACAAAAATAAGATTATATGATATTGTAATTGTGCAGCTCTAGTATAATAATTCCATTTATGTGCATTACATAAGGACAGGCAGACTGGAATATATTACAAAATGACTAAAGATTCTAAAGAAAAATGTGTCCATAAAATTGAAACAACATCATATTGATAGTACTACAGTAGTAGTAGAAGACATTATCCATAATCATACGAAGAAAACAGAAATTAGATTTGAACAAAATATCCAAGAATTTGTGATACAATCATTACAAGTAAGAATTTGACTTAGTGTTTGATAGTAATTATATAGATAAGTGACCAGTCCTACAATGAAATGGAAATGAAATGAAATGGAAACTTGTGGTCAAAAAAGTAAGACCCACATTACACAAATGAAATTATACTTCACTACAACTAACATATTCATCTCTCTCTAAGAAAGCTCTGCACAAAAGCACAAGTCCGTATACTAGCTCTATGTAATCTTAAAATGTTTAAATTTTAAACATTTTGTTTAAGTATTAATAAGTATCGAAATCATTTTGTTAATAAATGTATAAAATACATAATTTGTACTATAAATATTAATGATGTGGCACTACCAATATGCAAACATCTCATTTACTAATACCATACACAAAACATAAAAACAGCATCCAGAATGAACAATAAAGATTAGGTATACTGTAGTATTTTAAGGATTAAATTATGTAATGTAGACTTCCACGTCTCTCACTCCTCTAGGAATAAATGGAGTAAAATATATATTTATTAAGCGTCAACTGTTGATGGATATTCTTAGTCAGATGTAAAATAAATGAAGTTACCAATAAAACTGTTATCAGTTCTCCAGCAGTGAAGACCATGTCCTACATTCCTGTAATGTGCTTTCACTGTTTCCAAAACATTTTAGTGAGAAGTCAAGCAAAATGACACATTTTATTTGCTAACCAAAAAGATTACAATATGCAAGCTTTCAAGGCAACTCTTTACATCTTGCCTGAAGAAGGGGTCTGAGTTGCCTCGAAAGGTTGCATATTGTAATCTTTTTAGTAATAAAAGGTGTCTTTTTGCTTGACTTCTCACTATATTCATAATAGCTAACATGGTAAAACACCCTAGTACTACAAAACATTTTAGTTATTGTATCAATAGACTTTCCATTGTCTTTAAAAACCCAAAAAGCACTACAAGCTTAGTGATTCACTACAGTATGTGTTTTTTAGAAACTTTAATAAGTGAATGTCTCTACAAGACTACTATGAGGGTAAAATATCATAAACTGCTTAAATGGACTAAACTTCCTAGAGCCTGAATGAACAGAATAATTCATTTGGTCACCATTTTACACCTACCACTGGTAGAGATGATCATTGGTCTCTATTTTTACATGCAGATCAATAACTACAAAACCATTAGATTCACTGAACGACTACAAAAACTCAGTTTCCTTATCGGGGATAAACAGAGTGTATTTTTTTTCTTTTAATAACTTTATTTTATTCTAACTTGTCAGTATTGCTAACCAAAAAACACTAACACTCAGAAATAATATTCGCATCTAAATTGATCACATCATTGCTTTTTAATATATACAACATATATTTTTATTTCCTAAAATAAAAATCAGATAAATTAAGCAATAAATGTACCCTCTATTTTATTTATTTTTTGCAGCAGCAAGGCTACAAAAAGCAACAGTGTTGGTCAAAATGAATCATCAGTGTAAAACTATTTTTATAGTATATTGTCCACGAAAGTGCATAACAGCTTATCTCAGATTATAGAAACAAAGAATGAATATTTCTCTCTATTATAATAAAACAATCTTGTGTCGATACGTGATCTTCTCGGAAGACACTTTGATGTCCCGCGAGAGACACTTTAACGTCACGCGAGACAAGGTAGTGAGACAAAAGGACAGATGCTGTACAGGCTTTTAAATGATCGATGCGCAGCGCGACAAGCTGAACACGCAGCTCGGCAGCAGCAGCAGAAAGCCAGCAGCTGATCCGTCCGCATCTCCTTAGCATGTGTTCAGCCCCCTCCCTTCACAACGTGAGTGGCAGGGACGTGAAGTGGCTGGAATGTAGCCCGCCCTGGTGGGGGGGGGTTTGGGGGGGGTGAGCAAAGCAAGCAGGGGGCAAAGCCTCCTAGTACAGTACTTAAAGAAACCCTTTCAAAACCTATTAACTTTAAACATCCTACACATTTACAGACTCTCACAAGTAAAATTAGTAGCAACAAATACATATATACAGTATTAAGTACATCATTGTTATAGAAATGGTTGCTATCAAACATGGAACTGTCAGACTGCAGCATGAGAAATAAAAAATAAATCAATAATTCTGCACAGTTGCTGAAAAGAAAACTCATAATAGCCACAGAAAAGTTCACAAAGTTTGCCGAACAAAGATAATAAGTACAACAGAGTCATAAAGTAAAGTAAATATTAATACCACAGACAAATAAATAAAAAACCCACCAAATACAAAGAGCAACTCAACATAGTATGAGGCTGTTTTCCCTTCTGGGAATTTGTGTTTCACTTTTAACTGTTTTCTCTTGTTTAATTAGCTGTGCTGTTATTTCTTTATTGGCTTATTTTCTTTATTTGTTAGCCTATTACTTCATAATAAATGATAACTATCTAAGTATCTGTCTTTAGACAGGAGTACAGCATATATTTTCTTTTCTTTATAAATACAGTATGTTTTGCAGCAGAATTTTAAAGTTGTGTTGGAGAAAGGCATAACTAACATAATCAGAAAAATTTCAAGTTCCCTCCACTTGCGGGTAAAGATCACTAGGAATGGGATTATGGGGTGTGGCTGGGTGAGCAAGTCAGAACTGAGAAATGCAAACTGGATGGATTGTGTCAAAGACTGTTCCAGATCTCTTTGTTTGTCTACGTAGGTGTACATGAAATGATTTGTTCCTGTTTGGTAACTGGTAGTTGATAATACTGTTAAACTAATCTTGGAATGGAAAAAAAAAAATCTGCAAAACCTTTGTACCTCTTCAAAAAACCAAAAGGAAAAATGAAAAGGAGTAATCATGAAACATAGCTAATAAAATAAACTAACATAAAAACAAAAGTTAAAAAATACAGATATATTTGAATTATCATTCAATAATTAAAAAAGGATTTGATGCAATAAAACCCTGTGTAATTAATTGTGACTTAAACATGGCTATGTCTGCTTTATAGGTCCTTCTGTAAGTATTGTGCGGTTTTCCTTAACATGCAAGCATCAGCTGGGGATAAAAAAAATGTTTTAATTTACCATTATATGGTGTCTAACAAAAATTAGCCCGAGACAACTGGGCAACTTGTTCATAAGACTGAGACGATCTCTCCACCATAATTAAACAAGGGCCACATTACACATTAACAAATGTAGTTTTTTCATGAGTACAAATTTTGTAGACGTGCCTGCACATTTTATAGTAAACAGCATCTCTTGCTATATGGTGTTTGTCCAGTTAGACTTCATATACCTTTGGAGGAAAAATTTTTTAATTTTTTGGATTCATGGGTTGTTCATCCACCACAGACGGATCTGATGGATTTCTGGCTTGCTGTTTCTAAAGCTGATGTCCGAGTCTTTAATGCCTCAGAATGCACTGAAGACTAATGATTACAATGCAATTTGGGCTTGATGTAGAATTTGACACTGTCCTTTATCTGCTCTTCTTGACAATCTCTCCCTTAAACCACAGGCCTTTTCTCTCCACAAAGCATACTTAATTACTATATAAATATCTATGACATTCCACAAAAAACAAAAATAAACTCTATGCTGATGACATTCTGCACTTCCTAGGTAATGTCCCAACAGATTTACCTGTTGTGCTCAATTTCTTGTGTTTATTAAGTGATTTCATTTCAGGAAACAAAAGTAACTGGTCCAAATCTGTATTAATCCCTTTAAAATGACCTTCACCAACACATCCCATCCAACTGATAAATTTATTTAAATACCTCAGCATTGAAAATTCTGATCTGGTACATAATATTGTCACCTACAACTACTGCTGTGCCTTTAAAAAAATAAACTTTAAAATGTTCTCTCTGGATCGTCTCATACCACTGTTTCCACTTTTGATTAGCAATTTTTAAAATGAACACTGCTCACTGTACAAACTTTGATAGTTCAATGCTCCCTCTCTCTCCCTGTCATAAACTAGACCTAAGTCAGATCCCTCTTCTCCTAGTTTCTTTGGAATTGCAAAACACCATGCATGCAGCTTCCAGAGCTGGGATTATATCATTAGGCTGTCTTGATGCCCATACTCGTCTGCTATTTTGGCTTCCCACTGAACACAGGCTTGCTTCCTGCTTTTCAATACGCACATTCTCCTTAAGACTGAAGTCTTATTTCTAAATCTGGTCCTTTAATGCTGTAGGATTTTAATACTTTGTAACAAGTAAAGACACATTTATGTACCATTTCTAGCAGTCAGTTACAAAGCCCTATTTTTCATTATCAATGTATACATATAGGAGAATATTCCAACTTTTTTCCACCTTAGTCGTTTTTAGGTTTTAACACCCAGGGTATTGTCTTTGATGATTTGGTCTCCAGATGTTCCAGTCACTAAGGTTCACGTTCTTTTCCTCTTATGTTTCTTTTACCTTTTACTGAGATCACATCTTAAGACATGTAGTGTGCTGCTTCTACCACTGTTTCCATATACACTTTTGCTTTATCTCATTACTCTCATCACATAAAAAAAACAGTGGTCACACTGTTTGCTACATTATGTAAAGCCTCCTATAAGCCCTTGCTTTTATATTCAACATGGCAACATCATCACTCCATTAAGCATACCATATTTTAAAGAGTCACTCTGTCTTCCAGGAATCACAACTTTTAGCATACTGATATATTAACCCTTGTAAATAGATGGCAATGGGTTTATCCACTGACCTCTGTCATTTCTGCACTATAAGTGTTATTGGAAACTTCGTCCACATGTTTTGAGACTATTCATCTACTAATGTTTCAGACAGTCTCCCATTGATTCTCTCTATCCAGATGCCTCACCCCACATTTTCCTTCTTTATAGTCCTCAATCTCTCTTAAATCAGTGAAGTAAAGTTTATTTTTTTCTCACCATTAGCCTCTTGCCAGAAAGCTCCTTTTTCTTTTTCTGGAGATTCTTCAAGATCATCTTACTATAATCTAAATATTTTAAGTGCTCTGTATTTAAGATCAATGGAGCGTTTGGACCCAACATTAGCAATGGCTTTTCAGTTGCAAGTCGTGTGGAATAACCAAGGAGAAAGCATATCATCATTGTGTAACTATACTGCTCAATAAAATAAAAGGAACACTTTTTAATCAGAGTATAGCATCAAGTCAATGAAACGTCTGGGATATTGATCTGGTCAGTTAATTAGCAGAGAGGGTTGTTAATCAGTTTCACCTGCTTTGGTGTAAATGAAATTAACAACAGGTGCACTAGAGGGGCAACAATGAGCCGACCCCCAGAACAGGAATGGTTTAACAGGTACAGGCCACTGACATTTTTCCCTCCTCGTCTTTTCTGACTGTTTTTTCACTAGTTTTGTATTTGGCTACGGTCAGTGTCACTACTGGTGGCATGAGGTGATATCTGGACCCTACAGAGGTTGCACAGGTAGTCCAACTTCTCCAGGATGGCACATCAATACATGCCATTACCAGAAGGTTTGCTTCCCAGCACAGTCTCAAGGGCATGAAGGAGATTCCAGGAGACAGGCAGTTACTCTAGGACAGCTGGACAGGACCGTAAGAGGTCTTTAACCCATCAGCAGAACAGGTATCTGCTCCTTTGGACAAAGAAGAACAGGATGAGCACTGCCAGAGCCCTACAAAATGACTTCCTGCAGGCCACTGGTGTGAATGTCTCTGGCCAAACAATCAGAAACAGACTTCATGAGGGTGCATGAGGGCCCGACGTTCTCTAGTGGGCCCTGTGCTCACTGCCCGGCACCGTGGAGCTCGATTGGCATTTGCCATAGAATACCAGAATTGGCAGGTCCACCCCAGGCGCCCTGTGACAGACGTGAAAGGGTCTGGAGTAGCTGTGGAGAATGTTATGCTGCCTGTAACATTATTCAGCATGACCAGTTTGGTGGTGGGTCAGTGATGGTCTGGGGAGGCATATCCATGGAGGGACACACAGACCTCTACAAGCTAGACGACGGCACCTTGACTGCCATTAGGTATCGGGATGAAATCCTTGGACACATTGTCAGACCCTATGCTGGTGCAGTGGGTACTGGGTTCCTCCTGGTGAGCGTCAATGCCCAGCCTCATGTGGTAAGAGTATGCAGGCAGTTTCTGGAGGATGAAAGAATTGATACCATTGACTGGCCGACACGCTCACCTGACCTAAATCCAATAGAACACCTCTGGGACATTATGTTTTGGTCCATCTGACACCGCCAGGTTGTACCTCACACTGTCCAGGAGCTCAGTGATGCCCTGGTCCAGATCTGGGAGTTGATCCCTCAGGACACCATCCGTCGTCTCATTAGGGGCATGTCCCGACGTTGTCAGGCATGCATACAAGCACGTAGAGGCCATACAAACTATAGAGTATGATTTTGAGTTGCTGCAATGAAATTTTGGCAAAATGGACTAGCTTGCCGCATCATTTTTTCACTTTGATTTTTGGGGTCTCTTTGATTTCAGCACTCTGTAAGTTGATAATTTTCATTTCCATCAAATGATGTGGCATCTTTTCGTTCCTAACACATTACCCAGTCCATATCAGTATAGATATCCTGCATGATTTTTTTCCCCATTGAGATCTGATGTGTTTTCAAAGTGATCCTTTAATTTTTTTGAGCTGTTTAGTTTCACAATGATGATATACTTTGTCTTTGGTTATTTTTTCATGCATTCATATAAATCTTTATGTTCAAGCAAGTGCCTGAAAATTATCTCATAGCATTTTGTGGGTGTTATGGGAGAAGATCTTGTCCAACTGGCAATGGGGAATACAAGAGTAAATCAAAAAGTAAAGGCAATTTGAAAATTACATGTTAACGGGAACAGATAGATAATGTATGCAATGGCTTATGGGTAGCTTGAATATGCAGAGTGCAGTTCTCTTCCTTTAGTCTAGCTGAAGCCAAGGTAAAATGAACATGGACACTTCATCGCAGGGTTACACCATTGTTCCTTGGGCAGAAGAAGGTTTCATTCAAACTGCTCAAAAATCTCATTATATCACATTCTTCCAAAATGATCCTGCAGCAGAACGTCCACGATTATTTGACCTTGGCTTCAACTAGACAAACGGCAGAGTACTCTGCTTTGTGTGTCCAAAATACGCATAAACTATAGCAAACATGTTGTAGTGCGCCAGCTTTTATCTGTTGCAGTTTCCACATAATTTTCAAATTGCCTTTCCTTTTTGATTTAGGCTCCACAGCATTCTTGCTTAATGTCAGAATTTTAATGTTTAATTTTTATTAATGTTCTCACTTTTATCTTCTATACTGTAAATACCATGAGCATGGCATCATGCATAGATGTGATGGAACAGGCTCTGGTCCCCTGTGACACTGAATTGGACAAAGGAAGTTTGAAGATATTATGTATGTTGTATTGTGAGAAACCACAGAAATAAAAATATCTATTATCACATGTACTAGTAAGCTAATTACTTAGTTTTGTTTATTGCTGAATGTCATAAAGACAATGGAATTTGTTTTTCCACATTAAACAAGGCAAATATGCTGTATACTCAGAAGCCACATTATCAGGTACACCTAATTGTTAAAAATATCTGCTCTTCTAAAAAAATAAATCATATGGCCATAGCTCAGTACACATATGGCATGTAGATATCTCCAAGTGGCCTAGCTGTTGTTTGACCAAACAATGGGTAAGACACCATGTTATCAGTATGGGTGCCAGGCAGGGTAGTTGTAGCCTCACAGAAACAGCTGCTCTCCTGGGATTTGCATATGCTATACACTTTAGACTTTGAAGTTTGTAGAGAATGGTGTGATGAACATACAATATTCAATAAGTAGCACTTTTTTTTGGGTGAAAACACTTTGTTAATGACTGGAATTCAGAAAAAACTGCCAAACTCTTTCAAGCTAACTGAAAGTATTTCAAATATTCATAACAGCACTTAGTGATGCGTGGCTACATATCTCTGAATGCACAACACACTTTGTGAGTTGAAGCTGATGGACTACAGCAGCAGCAGGCTAAACTGGGTTCCAACTACCTATCGGGGATGAAGAGTAAGATGAAGCTACGGCAGGCACATGACCCATAAAACAGAGGAACTGAAAACTGTAAAAACTGGTCTGAATTTGGTCTGAACTGTTAATCATGACATTGTCTTAGAATCCTTTGATCTAGTCTCACTTTCACAGCTAAAAAGAACTATTGACATCCTTAAACCAGCCTCCAGTCCTCTATATATTGTACCACCACGTCTCTTAGTGGAAGCCTTTGATGTGTTGGGCCCACCCTTACTAGCCATCATCAATGATTCTATTATTTCGGGGGTTGTGCCCTCATTTTTTAAACATGCTGCAGTCCGTCCCCATCTAAAAAAGGCAGAATTAGATCCTGGAGTTTTAGCCAATTTTCGTCCAATTTCCCAACTGCCATTTCTGGCTAAAATTCTAGAAAGAATTATTTATAATCAATTGGTTGATCACCTTAACTCCAATAATTTATTTGAGATCTACCAATCTGGCTTTAGGCATTATCATAGTATTGAAACGGCACTCCTGAAAGTGTTCAACAACATTTCTCTTATTACTGACTCAGGTGATGCGGCAGTCCTTCTCCTCCTTGACCTGTCCGCTGCCTTTGACACTATTGACCATGTGATACTGCTGTTGTGGCTTGAACATCTTGTTGGGCTTAAAGGGGCTGCTCTTAACTGGTTCAGGTCATATTTAACTGGTAGACACTTTTTAGTGACTTTTAATTCCTCCTCTTCATCTACTTCTCTTAAATATGGTGTTCCTCAGGGATCCATTTTGGGTCCTATTTTATTCTCCATATACCTTCATCCTAATGGAGCAATTTTTAGGAAATTTAACATTTCTTTTCACTGCTATGCTGATGATACTCAGGTTTATGTTCCTGTCTGCAACTCTACAACAAAATCAACTCCACAACTGTCTGTCTGAACTAAGATCATGGATGGCTAATAATTTTCTTGATCTAAATCAAAATAAAACGGAGGTGCTTATAGTGGGTCCATCAGCTAAAGCCCAAATTGGTCTTGGACTTCTCGGCTCTTTCTCTGTCTTTTCCAAACCTCAAGTCCGCAATCTTGGTGTTACCTATGATAGTAACCTCTCTTTTGAGAAACAAGTAAATTCTGTAGTCAAAAATTGCTTTTTCCAACTTCGTCTATTAGGTAAGATAAAGCCTTTTTTATCTTCTAGGGATCTTGAGATAGCTACTCATGCGTTTAATTTTTCTCGCCTCGATTACTGCAACTCGTTGGTTACAGTTGGTCCAAAATGCTGCCGCTCGCTTTCTGGTTGGGGCAAGAAAGTATGACTCTGTTTCTCCTATTTTAGCTTCTTTACACTGGCTGCCTGTCAGTTTTCGAATTGATTTTAAAATCTTGCTGCTAGTTTTTAAATCTTTACATGGGCTTGCTCCTGCTTATTTATCTGAACTGTGTGTTTTACATCAGCCGTCTAGAGTGCTTAGATCTTCTGGTCAACTGTCTCTGGTTGTCCATCGTACCAAGTGTAAAACCAAGGGGGACAGGGCTTTTGCAGCTGCTGTGCCTCACCTGTGGAACTCTTTACCTCATCATATAAAGGAGTCGTCTACAATTGAACTGTTCAAAACAAGACTAAAGTCTCATTTCTATTCACTTGCATTCCATGACCTTCAGTAATACTGATGGTTTCCTCTTTGTGATTATATGACATTACTTCTATTTTTTATGTATATAACATTACTTCTACAACCCCAAATCAGAAAAAGTTGGGACAGTGTGGAAAATGTGAATTAAAAAAAGAAAAAAGCAAGTTATAAATTCTCCTCAAATTTTATTTCATTGCAGACAGTATGAACACAAAATAATTCATGTTTTGTTTTGTCAACATCATTTGATTTGTAAATAAATATCCATTCTTGCCATTCAGGCTTGCAAAACATTTCAAAAAAAGTTGGGATGGGGGCAATTAAGGGGTAGTAATGAGGTTTAATAACTAAATAATGATGTGATTTGAAACTGGTGATGTTAACAGGTGATTGCAATCATGATTCGGTACAAAAGCAGCATCGAGGAAAGGCCTACTCCTTTAGGAGCAAAGATGGGCAGAGGATCGCCAGTTTGCCACCAAGTGCGGGCAAAAATCTTTGAAATGATGAAGAAAAACGTTTCTCAAAGACAGATAGGAAGAGATTTGGGCATTTCTCCCTCTACAGTGCATAACACAGTGAAAAGAATCAGGGAATCTGGAGAAATTACCGTGCGCAAAGGCCAAGGGCGCAAGCCTAAACTGAATGGCCGTGATCTCCGAGCCCTCAGACGGCACTGCATTAAAAACCGTCATTCATCAATAAATGATATAACTGCGTGGGCTCAGGACTACTTCAGGAAGTCACTCTCAAGCACTACAGTACGTAGTTACATTAGGAAATGCCAGATAAAACTGTACTGTGCCAAAAGGAAGCCCTACATAAACAGTGTCCAGAAGCGCCGTCGACTTCTCTGGGCTCGGAGGCATCTGGGATGGTCCATTGTGCAGTGGAAACGTATATTGTGGTCAGACGAATCGGTTTTTCACATCTTTTTTGGAAGAAATGGACGCCGTGCGCTGCGGACCAAAGAGGAAAAGGACCATCCAGACTGTTACCAGATACAAGTCCAAAAGCCAGGGTCTGTCATGGTATGGGGTTGTGTCAGTGCCTTCGGCAAAGGTAACTTGCACTTCTGCGATGGCACCATCAATGCTGAGAAGTATATCTCAGTTTTGGAGGAACAAATGCTGCCTTCAAGACGACGTCTTTTCCAGGGACGCCCATGCTTATTTCAGCAAGACAATGCCAAACCACACACTGCGCGCATAACAAAGGCATGGCTGCATAAGAAGAGGGTGCGGATGCTTGACTGGCCTGCCTGCAGCCCTGATTTGTCTCCTATAGAGAATGTTTGGCGCATTTTGAAACGAAAAATGCGTCAACGAAGACCCTGTACTGTTGCGCACCTAAAACGTTGTTTGCAGGAAGAATGGGACAAACTAACACCTGCAACACTTAGTCACTTGATTTCTTCAATGCCTAAACGTCTTTTAAGTGTTGTTAAAAGACAGGGGAACTGTACAAAGTGGTAAATGCTGTACTGTCCCAACTTTTTTTGAAATGTGTTGCAAGCCTGAATGGCAAGAATGGATATTTATTTACAAATCAAATGATGTTGACAAAAAAAAAACATGAATTATTTTGTGTTCATACTGTCTGCAATGAAATAAAATTTGAGGAGAATTTATAACTTGCTTTTTTCTTTTTTTATTCACATTTTCCACACTGTCCCAACTTTTTCTGATTTGGGGTTGTATTTATTATGTATTTTATTTTATGTTCATATATTTTATTTCTATTTATGTTAATTTATTTTGTTTTTCTTTTATTCTATTATTGTAAAGCACTTTGGCGACAGCATTACTATGTTGTTTTAAATGTGCTATATAAATAAACTAGCAAAATACCCGCGCTTCGCAGCGGAGAAGAAGTGTGTTTAAAGAGGTTATGTAAAAATATATATATATACATAAACATATATACATATATACATTTATATATACATATACACATCCACATATATAAACATATATCAACATATATATATACACATACATATACACACATACATACATACACACACACATATATATATACATATATATATATATATATATATATATATATATATACATATATATAGACACATACAGACACATATATATACATATTTGTATATCTACATATATATACATATTTGTATATCTACATATATATATACTTATTTGTATATCTACATATATATACACATTTGTATATCTACATATATATACACATATATACATATATATACATACTAGCAAAATACCCACGCTTCGCAGCGGAGAAGTAGTGTGTTAAAGAGGTTATGAAAAAGTAAAGGAAACATTTTAAAAATAACGTAACATGATTGTCAATGTAATTGTGTTGTCATTGTTATGAGTGTTGCTGTCATATATATATACATATACACATATACACACACATATACACACATATACAGATATATTATATATACATATACACATATATTTTTTATATATATATATATATATATATATATATATATATATATATATATATATATATATATATATATATACACATACATACATACATACATACATATACACACATAGATGCACTTACAATAACATAGAAATCAATATAAACAACATTAACATCATTATCATATGAGAATATGAAGTAATATATAAGAAGCACATTTCATATAAATATAAATTATTAAACAGTAAAATCTTCTTGTATAATTTGCTACCGTGGCTTTTCGTTGGTCTGTCCAGGATTTTAAATCACCTGTAGCTTGCAAACCGTTTCACCTATTGACTTGAAATCTGGTACACATATAATACGTCACGTCTGCTATCTGCTTTATGGGTGATGATTGTATTACTCTTTTTATGTTTATTTTATTTTAGAATCAACTCCTATCTGCACACACCAGGGCGGCCGTGGGCAGATGCGTATGGTGTATTCACTCCATGTTATCGTGCATTGCGCTGTCACTGGTATTTTGATAAAAGAATTTGAACAATATATAAGAAGCGTATAAATTATTAAACAGTAAAACATTAACATTTAAGAAGTAAAGTTACATTGAGTACTACTGCAGTGCCTTCGGGTATACCTCATTTTTTGTTTGCCCATTACATGCTTAAATGTATACATTTTTTGGTGTACCTACCCGAGAACACGCGACATATAACCGAGCGTGGGAGAAGCATGGATTTTAAACACGCGTTGAGTTCATCTGCTGGTCTCCCTCGTGGAATAACTGGTAATGTTTGACTAAAATGTACAGCGAGTAAAACGACATTACCTCCTTTTTTTTTTTTTACGATCTCTGAGATCTTGCTTTTTTCGGTTCAAGGCATCATAAGCTCTTTTATGTGCCATGGTGTACTTAATAAGTACTAATTATCCCAAACCATCATCTTTGAATGTTGCAAGACTTTCGCCTTGTATGTAGATCGGGGTAATTACATTCATTGCATTCCTAGTCTGAATCACAATCTGATTGTATGGGTGGTTACCTGGCACTGTAGGGTTGCCACCCGTCCTTTAAAATACGGAATCGTGCCGCGTTTGAGAATGAAATTGCGCGTCCCGTTTTGAATCAATACTGGACGGGATTTGTCCCGTATTTTTTTTAAAGCAGCGTGTCATGCAAATCATCCCACATGCATTTTATGAAGATGCCTCCTTTCCTACTTTTGATTGGGTAATACTTGATGTCATCGTTAGTTTGATTGGTCTTTTTAACTGTCCAGTGAGGAGGGCGTGTCTTTTAAGTACAGTCTGCAAAGTGTTGACACTGAGATGTGGCGTCAGCGCCATAGTTGAAGCCCCTAACGTTGCGGTCAGCAAGTCGGCTAACATCCGCCATGTGCCGTCTTTCAGTTGCGAGAAGCAGATCATAGAATGGTTGAAACTGTTGCCCTTAACGTTGCGCCACGGCGTGTGGTTCGTTTATACCTCGTGTCTTCTCATTAAACTTTTATCTCGCGAATATGTTATTGCAATCCGCAGCGGGAGCGTTTCTATAAACTTAATTTAAACTTACGTTTTACACCGTGCTTTGTTTCCCTTATGAACATGCTTGTATGCTTCACTCGCTCCGTTCTCAATTGTTAAATTAATTTTTTGCTCTTCGCTGTTTCCGGCTGTTCTTCCATTTCCCCCTACTTCGTTCTTTTATGTCGCGAATATGTTATTGCAATCCTTAACGGGAGCGTTTCAATAAACTGATTGAAAATAGTTTTGCATTTACCTTTTTAGTAAAAGGCGAGCTTTTAAGCCTGAGAAATCACCCCGTAAATGCACACGTTTAATTGCACGTGTTAATATGTATGGTTACACAGTATTAAAAGACAGTGAACAACGTCAGTTACCTTTGTTCCCGCGTTTGATAAAAGGTGAGCTTTTAAGCCTGAGAAATCACCCCGTAAATGCACACGTTTAATTGCACATGTGTTAATATGTATGCTTACACAGTATTAAAAGACAGTCAAAAATTAACGTCATTTACCTTCGTTCCCGCGTGTGACTCGTGCTGTAAATCTCTTCCTTGTTTTTAGTTCACGTGATTACGTAGGAGGCGTGATGACGCGATACGTGACTCCGCCTCCTCCATTACAGTGTATGGACAAAAAATATGTTCCAGTTATGACCATTACGCTTTGAATTTCGAAATGAAACCTGCCTAACTTTTGTAAGTAAGCTGTAAGGAATGAGCCTGCCAAATTTCAGCCTTCCACCTACACGGGAAGTTGGAGAATTAGTGATGAGTCAGTCAGTCAGTCAGTCAGTGAGTGAGTCAGTCAGTGAGGGCTTTGCCTTTTATTATTATAGATACATATTTGTATATCTACATATATATATACACATATATACATATATATACATGTACATATTTGTATATCTACATACATACACATATATCTATCTATTATATATATATATATATATATATATATATATATATATATATATATATATATATATATATATATATAGCTGATTACCCAGTGGATTCGCTCACTGAGTGCAAGAGAAAAACATAAAATGTATGTATAAAATAAGTTTAATTGCCAAATTTATTTTTCCACAAATAAAGAGCACTTACAATAACATAGAAATCAATATAAACAACATTAACATCATTATCATATGAGAATATGAAGTAATATAAAAGAACCACATTGCATATAAATATAAATTATTAAACAGTAAAATGTTCTTCTATAATACGCTACCGTGGCTATTCGTTTGTCTGTCCAGGATTGTAAATCAGCTGTAGCTCGCAAACCGTTTCACCTATTGACTTGAAATTTGGTACACATATACTACGTCAAGTGTACTATTCGCTTTCCCACACATATGAACATACATATATATATATATATATATATATATATATATATATATATATATATATACACACACACACACACACATATATACATATACATACATACATAGTGCGTTGCAACACGGGCTGTGATTGTTACATGGGAGGGAGAGGACAAATCACAGCTTCCTGCTTTCTAATCGGGCTTGTGATTGCTGCTTTGACGGATGCCCAGATCCCACAGTATTTCCCCTTAGGAGAGGCGTTAGGCAAGTGTAATTGAATAGCGGTGCTGCAAGTTATTACTCTTTTTATGTTTATTTTATTTTATTGTAGAATCAACTCACAGCTGCGCGCACCAGTGCGTGCGTGGCGGATGCGTACGGCTGACGTTTTCATTGTCTACCACCTTCGCTAATTATTCTTGAGGCAGATTGAAGACTTAAGTGCCAGCTTAACTGAAAAATTAAAGAAAACATAGTAAGTTTTAAAAAAAATCAGTTTTAACGGGAAAAGATGCCGACGAAAGAAGAAAGCAGCGGGACGCTAGGGTGAACAGCTGCTCATTAAGCAGCAAGCGCATCAACCTCTGAGCAAACGAATGGTAAACGTACAGTGAAAGGGGATAAATACTATGAATGGTCATGTCAAGTGTATTCACTCCACGTTATCGTGCAGTGCGCTGTTACTGGTATTTTGATAAAAGAATCTGAATAACATATAAGAAGCGTATAAATTATTAAACAGTAAAACATTAACATTTAAGAAGTAAAGATACATTGAGTACTACTGTAGTGCTTTCGGGTATAGTACATTTTTTGTTTGCCCATTACATGCATAAATGTATATATTTTTTGGTGTACCTACCAAAGAACACGCGACATGACCCGGCAGTTAAAAATTTATCGCTCCAGCAATTTTAACTCTGTTACAAAGTCATCTAATATGGTATTGCAAACGGCAGCGGGAGCGTTTCTATAAACTCAATTTAAACTTACTGTTTACACCGTGCTTTGAAGATGCATAGTATGTGACACGTGTTTCGCCGTAATTGTGGGCTCATCAGGAGTACACAGTCACTGCACTCCCTTACAGGAATCGATCCTCGGACGTAGAGGCGAAGCCCCTAACGTTGTGCCATGGCGTGTGGTTCGTTCATTTGACAGCATGTAGATCGGGGAAATTACATTGCAGGCATTCGTAGTCTGATTCACAATCTGATTGTATGAGTGGTTACCTACCAGGTAACGCTTGTGGTTGGTGAGCAAGTCGGCTAACTTGTGCCGCGGTGCCCTCTTTCAGTTACGAGAAGCAGATCATACAATGGTTCAAATAGTTTAATATATATAGTAAAATCACCGCGCTTCGCAGGGGCGAATATGGTATTGCAAACGGCAGCGTTTCTATAAACTTAATTTAAAGTTACGGTTTATACCGTGCTTTGTTTCATATTCTTTTCCTACCTTATCAATTGTGTAATGTGTTTTTTGAACAGGTTTCATTAATGGAAGTGATCACTCCTGCTGCGTTCAGTCACTTCACATGAGCCGCTCTCTTGTGTGATGTTGCGATGTCCACGGGTTTATTTAATGTTAGGTAAGACCCGGCAGTTAAAAGTTTCTCGCTACAGCAATTTTAACTCTGTTACAAAGTGATGCAAACTGTCGTTTATACCTCGTGTCTTCTCATTAAACTTGTATCTCGCGAATATGGCATTGCAAACGGCAGCGGAAGCGTTTCTATAAAGTTAATTTAAGGTTACGCTTTACACCGTGCTTTTTTATACCTCGTGTCTTCTCATTAAACTTGTATCTCGCGAATATGGTATTGCAAACGGCAGCGGGAGCGTTTGTATAAAGTTAATTTAAGGTTACGCTTTACACCGTGCTTTTTTATACCTCGTGTGTTCTCATTAAACTTGTATCTCGCGAATATGGTATTGCAAACGGCAGCGGGAGCGTTTCTATAAAGTAAATTTAGACTTACGGTTTACACCGTGCTTTTTTATACCTCGTGTCTTATGAAGATGCTTGTATGCGTCACTCACTTGCTTCTTATTGTTTCGCTGCCTTGTCAATTGTGTAATGAATGTTTTCTTCAGCGCTATTTGGGGCTCCTCCTTCTTTTCTACGTACTGAGTTCACAGTCAGTTCACGTGATTACGTGGGAGGCGTGATGACGCGACACGCAACTCAGTCTCCTACGGCCATCTTGCTGCCTTCCATTACAGTATATGGACAAAAAAGAGGTTCCAGTTATGACCATTATGCGTATAATTTTGAAATGAAACCTGCCTAACTTTTGTAAGTAAGCTGTAAGGAATGAGCCTGCCAAATTTCAGCCTTCCACCTACACGGGAAGTTGGACAATTAGTGATGAGTGAGTCAGTCAGTCAGTCAGTGAGTCAGTCAGTCAGTCAGTGAGTCAGTCAGTCAGTCAGTCAGTCAGTCAGTCAGTGAGTCAGTCAGTCAGTCAGTCAGTCAGTCAGTCAGTCAGTCAGTCAGTCAGTGAGGGCTTTGCCTTTTATTATTATAGATTGACATTGAATTTGCCATAAACACCATGCATCCATAAATCTGCTTTGTCTTATGTCAATACTACATCCTGGTGGTGGTAGAGAAATGGTTGAGGGGAAAGTTTCCTCCCAGATGTTAGGCATTTTAATAACAACTAAGCCTCAGTTGAATGGCAAAGCATACCTGTCACTGTTGCCTAACAAATGCACCCCTCTATGGTCACAGTCTACTCTTTTCAAATGGATATGTCCAGCAGGATAATGTCACAAAGCATGCATCATCTAAAACTGTTGCCGTCATATAACAGTGATTCAGTTTACTTCAATAGCCTGCACAGTTTCCAGACTTCACTTCAACAGGGCACCTTTAGGATGAGTTGGAACAGGAGACCTTCAGCAATTATATATGCCAATAACACTACAGAAACCCCTAAGAAATATTCCTAGTGCATTGTTGAACCCATGCCTTAACTGTACTTACTAAAGAGGCTAGTAAATGTATAATAAGTATACCTCTTAAACCTTAAAATGAATACTATACTTAATAAACATACAATAAGTATAATTACCAATCACAAAACACATAAAAATAAAACAAAACGTGAATGGTTTGATATAGAATAAAATGTACATTATTAAGTAGTCCTTAAATACTCTCTGAAATGTTACTAGGAAGTGAAGTCTTGAAGCAGAGCATGGGCTTACCTGCAACAGTGCAGTTTATCAGAGTTTGTCTAACCAGGGAGTGCTTACGCAGCCTGATGTTCATGGCATTGGAGAGTGTCCTATTAGGTACTGTACAGTTTGATGGTGCTCAAGTACATATACAGTACATACCGTATAATTTATAAGATATAGCTTTATTATTTCACCTTTCAAATAATTTAACTATATAATATGTTAATTTAAGGCAACTACCCACCAACACAACATAGTCTGAAATACAGGAGTAATTACTATTCAAGTAGCAATTCAGAGTATAAACCATAAGTACCCAACATTTACATGAGCCTTTTTAAATTAACATTAATCTGCATGGGTGGCACTAGTGGCTGAAAAGTTGTGCAGGAGATCCTTTCCAACCATGTGGCATTCCTAATGTAATTACTGTGCTTTATATTAAAATAATTGCTCATAGAAGTCCCTCCTGTACATTGTCCCTCATTATAACCCTTATATCAGTTTTTTGATCAGATGCAAATAATCTGTCCAACTACTCTGGTTTGAAATAAACCATGTAGCTGGCATGTGTGTTGGCATTTATTTGTCAGTGATCTGTAATTGTCATATTTTTTGCATTCCTGTATTGATACATTATTTTAACAGTATGCATTTTACTCTAAACTATAAGGACAACATATGGTTAATTAAGCAAAATCGTGTAGGTTCCACTGTACTTATATTCTTAAAATCAAAACTGATCAGCCTGAAACTTTCTGCTCAAATGCTTTCCATATGCTAATTATTCACATGGCACAAAAGAAATCACAAAAATCTGTGTATCCAAAGCTATATCAAAGCACATTATACATTCTGCTATGAAAAAGGAAAGAAAAAAGCTTTAAACACTACTAAACATGTCTTCCAATTGTTAAAATACAATTAAATGAAAGGATTAATTTCAAGGTTCTAAAAGTTAAAAGTATATAAAATACTGGTGAACAAAAAAATGCATTTTGCCATCAACAGCAAATAGTATTTCCTGTTTTTAGATGTCTTTTAGTAACATAACAAAATTATTGTTTGCTCACATATTCATTCATTTATAATTGCCTTCTTTCTCTGCAACCTCTCTCTCTCTCTCTCTCTCTCTCCCGTTCTTTGCAAGAAAATTCTAACACAATGAGCATGTAAGAAAACATAGATAATGATAAATACCTTACTGGAATACTAAATAAAAATAACATTCCTCGTATGAGTTGGTTTACAAAACAAAGGCTGCAGAGGTCAGAAAGTCAAAATTGCAGGCATATTTTCATGTTCTATATGTAAATTTAAGTTGACAAGTCAGGTGAAATAGAATGCACAGCACATGATACAGCATGTAACAATACATGGAGCTTGCCAATAAAAGCTTTAATACCATGTTAATCAGTTTACTATTTCAATGTAAAAAACTGAATTACTCGAGTTTCAATTGTACTTTAATGAATTGGAATCTAGGAAACAAGCCTGATGTGTTAAATCATACCTACTCTTCCATGTCAAAGTGCAGCTCCTGCTAGAGCAATACATCAAAGTTTTGCAAAGAAGAGAAATAAAATTAGATTTATTCAAGGATTAGTATGCATTATGGAACTCAGAAGTTGATAAAGATTATTCAGGGTATTTAGTCAGGTACTGAGCATAGCCTATCGTGGACAGGAATCAAATCCAAGTGGGGAGCTAGTCCACCATATAGACAGATGCACATACTGGGATTGGCAGCCAACCTAACATACAGGTAACTGTAACAAATGGCAGGCAAAAACAGACCACTAGGCACTATGCCACCATGATGTCCTTAGGTGAGATGTATACATTACTAAGAAATGGTCTCCTTAAAATTATCTTAAGACTCTAACAGACTGTTTAGAAATCAGCAAATAATTATGTGTTACTTCACTCTTTCAAACCCTACTTAAGATGAATCAAGTTTAAACAATAGATTAACAGATGGTGCTTCCTTGTAGCCACTGTTTAAATTCCAACAATCCAGATAGCTCTTTTCCAATAAACAAATCCTTCCAAGATGCCATTTACTCCTGTAGCAACAGTTGTCTGTGGCAAAACCAATCCAACAATGGAAAATATAATTTCATACAAAGATGAACATTCACTTATTATTTATCAAACTCAAATTTTTTCCAACATTCATTTTCAAAATATTCTTGTCCTGTTTGTGGCCTTGAAAAACAATCCAGTCTCAACAAAACAGCATGCAAAGCAGGAATCAACACTATGTATTGCCAGACTATTTTGTGGGGAACACAAACACAGTCAAACATTTGACCAGTCATCGTGTTATTGTACAGTGAGATGAAACCATCTCCCTGTTTTCTGAACTGAGGGGCTATTTTAATGGGTTCACCTACCTAATAGTTATTTAATAATAATAATTCTTTACATTTATATAGTGCTTTTCTCACTACTCAAAGCGCTTTCCACACAGGGAGGACCCAGGAAGTGAACCCACAATCTCCTTACTGCAAAGCAGCAGCACTACTCCTGCATCCCCAACCAACTGCTGATGTTAATTTTGAAGATGAAGATAGTTTAAAACACAACTGATTTTTTGACATAAGAACAAGGATTTTCTGAGAAAGAAAAAGGTTTATTAAAATATGGTAACTAATCAGTAATTCATGATCAGTGTGCTGAACACCTTTTCAGTGAATTTACCCTATGTTATACTGGTATTTGAAACACTACTGTACTTTTTCAGTCTTTTAAGCAATGCAACCATCTGAATAGGTTTTTCTCTTTCTTATAGATGGTGCTTCTAGAGGCTTTATTTTTCTAAAACAACTCTGAATTTTTAGTTAATATGATATTGTGGCTTTTAAATTTGCTACTTCTATGATAAGCTGTTTTTCAAACCTTCATAATGCTGAAAGTTAAATACGTCTTTACAAAACAATTGGCCTTAATGTATTTTGCCAGTACATTTTTGATTGTTATTCCTTTACGCCACCATAATGCAATTTTGAAGACATGTTTATACGTGTTGTGAAGAAAATATGAATGCACTGGGTGTGTTTCAATTATACAATGCCACCGTTTGAGTGACAGACCACTTCCTGGTTATAATGCAAGGTTTAACTTGTGACCAGCCTAACTATAGTTGTGCAAAGTAATTTCAGTTCAGAGTAAAACCTCAGACTTGGACACAGCCTTTCAGTAAAGCAGCCACAGATTTAAAAAATGTGTTTAAGGAGATGTACAAAATATGGATGTTCTAGAATAGGAAAACCCACCCTCATGAACTTTATGCCTACTGCAAGTGTCTCTCCTCACTCTACAGCGTGTGGGATTTGAGAAGCCACAGGTCAAGTGTACTTGCAACAACATTGCTTCTTCCTTAGCATTTCATCAAAAAATAAATGGCAGCCATTAGTGTAGGTGTTTCCAGACCTGATCCTGGGGAGTGGCAGTAATTAAACTGCTCTAGAAATTCTTTTTACTTATTTCCATACAACAATTCTTATCAGTAACAAAGTACTAGGCTTTAACAGATAATGTGCCTAAACACACATTTACATTAGGCCTTTGAAGCTGTAAAAAGCAGTTACAGTACGTAAGAACTTCAATTTTTGATGTGGACTTCCGTGTGTTTTAATAAAAAGACAGCTTTTAAAACCTATTTTATTCCTACTTTTGGCAAAAACTGAGAAAGCATATACCATATTTTCTTATTTTAACTTGACTAAATAAAAATAAAATCTAAATATAATGTATGGGCATTACCTGTTTAAAATATATACTTTTCTTTCTTATTTTTTATTTTATACAGTCCACAGATTTCAGTTTGACTTGCATTGTAGTATTTAGCAAATTTGAGCAATATATAATCAAGTCCATGTGTGCTTTTCTAACCCATATATCCAGTTTAGAGCTGCAGGGACTCATACACAAGAGCACAAGGCCTGAATTATGCATCAATCCAGAACAAGCACACATATACATATTGTATATACTGGACATACAGTTAGGTCCATAAATATTTGGACAGAGACAACTTTTTCTAATTTTGGTTCTGTACATTACCACAATGAATTTTAAATGAAACAACTCAGATGCAGTTGAAGTGCAGACTTTCAGCTTTAATTCAGTGGGGTGAACAAAACGATTGCATAAAAATGTGAGGCAAATAAAGCATTTTTTGAACACAATCCCTTCATTTCAAGGGCTCAAAAGTAATTGGACAAATTAAATAACTGGAAATAAAATGTTCATTTCTAATACTTGGTTGAAAACCCTTTGCTGGCAATGACAGCCTGAAGTCTTGAACTCATGGACATCACCAAATGCTGGGTTTCCTCCTTTTTAATGCTCTGCCAGGCCTTTACTGCAGCAGCTTTCAGTTGCTGTTTGTTTGTGGGCCTTTCTGTCTGAAGTTTAGTCTTCAACAAGTGAAATGCATGCTCAATTCGGTTAAGATCAGGTGACTGACTTGGCCATTCAAAAATTTTCCACTTCTTTGCTTTAATAAACTCCTGGGTTGTTTTGGCTGTATGTTTTGGGTCATTGTCCATGTGTATCATGAAACGCCGCCCAATCAATTTGACTGCATTTAGCTGGATTTGAGCAGAAAGCATGTCTCTGAACACCTCAGAATTTATTCTGCTGCTTCTGTCCTGTGTCACATCATCAATAAACACTAGTGTCCCAGTGCCACTGGCAACAATGCACGCCCAAGCCATCACACTGCCTCCACTGTGTTTTACAGATGATGTAGTATGCTTGGATAATGAGCTGTTCCATGCCTTCTCCATACTTTTCTCTTGCCATCATTCTGGTAGAGGTTGATCTTGGTTTCATCTGTCCAAAGAATGTTTTTCCAGAACTGTACTGGCTTTTTTAGATGTTCTTTAGCAAAGTCCAATCTAGCCTTTCTATTCTTGAGGTCTTATGAGTGGCTTGCACCTTGCAGTGCATCCTCTGTATTTACTTTAATGCAGTCTTCTCTTTATGGTAGACTTGGATATCGATACGCCTACCCCCTGGAGAGTGCTGTTCACTTGGTTGGCTGTTGTGAAGGGGTTTCTCTTCACCATGGAAATGATTCTGCGATCATCCACCACTGTTGTCTTCCGTGGACGTCCAGGTCTTTTTGCGTTGCTGAGTTCACCAGTGTTTGTTTTCCTTCTCAGGATGTACCAAACAACCTGCATGGAGAGCTCCTTTGACCGCATGTTGTCTGTTCACAGCAAAATCTTCCACATGCAAGCACCACACCTCAAATCAACTCCAGGCCTTTTATCTGCTTAATTGATAATGACATAACGATGGACTTGCCTACACCTGCCCATGAAATAGCCTTTGAGTCAATTGTCCAATTACTTTTGAGCCCCTGAAATGAAGGGATTGTGTTAAAAAAATGCTTTAGTTGCCTCACATTTTTATGCAATCGTTTTGTTCACCCTACTGAATTAAAGCTGAAAGTCTGCACTTCAACTGCATCTGAGTTGTGTCATTTAAAATTCATTGTGGTAATGTACAGAACTAAAATTAGAAAAAAGTTGTCTCTGTCCAAATATTTATGGACCTAACTGTACATAGACACCTCTAAACTGGTTCAATGTATTGATCCTAACTGCAAATGTTCAGAATCAACATGATCAATACATAACCCTGCCAAAGGTTGGCTTTCCAGGCTTATATACTATATTGCTAACAGTACAAAATGAGCTGTAAAAGCAATCCATTGTTTGACCTAGGAACAAACTATAAACATCAGCCATCATGTCAAGCAACTGAATATGTCTCAATGCTATATGCCCAGCTATACTATTTTTGCCATAGCTATGATAATATACTGTATGACAATACAAAGAATCCACTGAGGTGGTGTAAAATGAGCATCACTGAAAAAGACACAAAGTCCTTGTGCTACTTAACATACAGGTACTTTGTTTTTATTCACACAATTTGTACCTAACATGTTAAACTCTACGCTAAGTAAATATCCACAACACATTTATATTATTAACAAACCAACTTGTATGCCTGCCTTTACAATTTTAAAAGTAGTGACCTCTACACAAAACCCTATTAAATGTTAAAATCCACTCATGTAAACAAATAATGCAAACAAACATAAAAATAAAGAGCTGTGCTGAGCTAACTTATTATCTCTTAGGGTCTTATGGCTCTAACTCCCAGTGCATTACATATACAGTGCATCCGGAAAGTATTCACAGCACAGCACTTTTTCCACATTTTGTTATGTTACAGCCTTATTCCAAAATGGATTAAATTCATTTTCTTCCTCAGAATTCTACACACAACACCCCATAATGCCAACGTGAAAAAAGTTTACTTGAGATTTTTGCAAATTTATTAAAAATAAAAAATTTGAGAAAGCACATGTACATAAGTATTCACAGCCTTTGCCATGAAGCTCAAAATTAAGCTCAGGTGCACCGTTTCCCCTAATCATCCTTGAGATGTTTCTGCAGCTTAACTGGAGTCCACCTGTGGTAAATTCAGTTGATTGGACATGATTTGGAAAGGCACACACCTGTCTATATAAAGGTCCCATAGTTGACAGATCATGTCAGAGCACAAACCAAGTATGAAGTCAAAGGAATTGTCTGTAGACCTCCGAGACAGGATTGTCTCTAGGCACAAATCTGGGGAAGGTTACAGAAAAATTTCTGCTGCTTTGAAGGTCCCAATGAGCACAGTGGTCTCCACCATCCGTAAGTGGAAGAAGTTCGAAACCACCAGGACTCTTCTATATATATATGTATGTATGTATATACTGTATATATATATATATATATATATATATATATATAGATGTATATGTATATATATGTGTATATGTATATAATATATGTATATATACATACATACATACATACATACATACATACATACATACATACATACATATGAGGGCATCATGGTGGATGTTAGCCGACTTGCTGACCAACCACAAGCGTTACCTGGTAGGTAACCACCCATACAATCAGATTGTGATTCAGACTACGAATGCCGTGAATGTAATTACCCCGATCTACATGCTGTCAAATAAACGAACCACACGCTGTGGCGCAACGTTAGGGGCTTCGCCTCTAGCGCTGACGTCTGAGGTTCGATTCCCGAGAGGGAGTGGAGTAGAGTGTGTACGCCTGATGAGCCCAGAATTAGGGTGAAACACGTGTCGCGTACTCTTTGCATTATTTGACAGTAAACTATTTCAACCATTCTATGATCTGCTTCTCACAACTGAGGGCATCGTGGCGGATGTTAGCCGACTTGCTGACCAACCACAAGCGTTACCTGGTAGGTAACCACCCATACAATCAGATTGTGATTCAGACTACGAATGCCGTGAATATATATATATATATATATATATATATATATATATACATACATATACACATATATATATATACATATATATATATATACACAGTGGGTACGGAAAGTATTCAGACCCCCTTCAATTTTTCACTCTTTGTCATATTGCAACCATTTGCTAAAATCATTTAAATTAATTTTTTCCCTCATTAATGTACACACAGCACCCCATATTTACAGACAAAAAAAAGAATTTTTGAAATTGTTGCAGATTTATTAAAAAAGAAAAACTGAAATATCACATGGTCCTAAGTATTCAGACCCTTTGCTCAGTATTTAGTAGAAGCACCCTTTTCAGCTAATACAGCCATGAGTCTTCTTGGGAAAGATGCAACAAGTTTTTCACACCTGGATTTGGGGATCCTCTGCCATTCCTCCTTGCAGATCCTCTCCAGTTCTGTCAGGTTGGATGGTAAACGTTGGTGGACAGCCATTTTTAGGTCTCTCCAGAGATGCTCAATTGGGTTTAAGTCAGGGCTCTGGCTGGGCCATTCAAGAACAGTCACAGAGTTGTTGTGAAGCCACTCCTTCGTTATTTTAGCTGTGTGCTTAGGGTCATTGTCTTGTTGGAAGGTAAACCTTCGGCCCAGTCTGAGGTCCTTAGCACTCTAGAGAAGGTTTTTGTTCAGGATATCCCTGTACTTGGCCGCATTCATCTTTCCCTCGATTGCAATCAGTCGTCCTGTCCCTGCAGCTGAAAAACACCCCCACAGCATGATGCTGCCACCACCATGCTTCACTGTGGGGACTGTATTGGACAAGTGATGAGCAGTGCCTGGTTGTCTCCACACATACCGCTTAGAATTAAGGCCAACTCCCGCATGGAGTTTGCTAAAAGACACCTGAAGGACTCTGAGATGGTGAGAAATAAGATTCTCTGGTCTGATGAGACCAAGATAGAACTTTTTGGCCTTAATTCTAAGGAGGTTGATGAGGTTGGAGAGGAGGCGGCAAGGAGAGGCCTGAAGAGTGAGAGAAGGCAGAGAAAGAGGGAAAAGCCTGGACTTGGGGAGACTGTTGGGGTTTGTGTGGCGGTGCACTTACGGATTGTAAATAATATTGTAAATAAACGTGTGGTGATGACTGTGAACGTGTCTGCCTGTCTGTGTCCGGGCCGCCCTATTCACAACATATACATATATACATATATATATATATATATACATATACATATATACAGTAATCCCTCCTCCATCGTGGGGGTTGCGTTCCAGAGCCACCCACGAAATAAGAAAATCCGCGAAGTAAAAACCATATGTTTATATGGTTATTTTTATATTGTCATGCTTGGGTCACAGATTTGCGCAGAAACACAGGAGGTTGTAGAGAGACAGGAACGTTATTCAAACACTGCAAACAAACATTTGTCTCTTTTTCAAAAGTTTAAACTGTGCTCCATGACAAGACAGAGATGACATTTCCGTCTCACAATTAAAAGAATGCAAACATATCTTCCTCTTCAAAGGAGTGCGCGTCAGGAGCAGAGACTGTCAGAAAGATAGAGAGGAAAGCAAACAAATCAATAGGGCTGTTTGGCTTTTAAGTATGCGAAGCACCGCGGCACAAAGCTGTTGAAGGCGGCAGCTCACACCCCCTCCGTCAGGAGCAGACAAAGAGAGAGAGAGAGAGAGACACAGAGAAAAACAAACATCAAAAATCAATACGTGCCCTTCGAGCTTTTAAGTATGCGAAGCACCATGCAGCATGTCGCTTCAGGAAGCAGCTGCACAGAAGGTAGCAACGTGAAGATAATCTTTCAGCATTTTTAGACGAGCGTCCCTATCGTCTAGGTGTGCGAACAGCCCCCCTGCATCAGGATCAGAGAAAGTCAGCGCAAGAGAGAGAGAGAAAAGTAAGTTGGGTAGCTTCTCAGCCATCTGCCAATAGCGTCCCTTGTATGAAATCAACTGGGCAAACCAACTGAGGAAGCATGTACCAGAAATTAAAAGACCCATTGTCTGCAGAAATCCGCGAACCAGCAAAAAATCCGCGATATATATTTAAATATGCTTACATATAAAATCCGCGATAAAGTGAATCTGCGAAAGGCGAAGCGCGATATAGTGAGGGATTACTGTACAGTAATCCCTCCTCCGTCGCGGGGGTTGCGTTCCAGACCCCCCCGCGAAAGGTGAAAATCCGCAAAGTAGAAACCATATGTTTATATGGTTATTTTTATATTGTCATGCTTGGGTCACAGATTTGCACAGAATCACGGAAGGTTGTAGAGAGACAGGAACGTTATTCAAACACTGCAAACAAACATTTGTCTCTTTTTCAAAAGTTTAAACTGTGCTCTATGACAAGACAGAGATGACAGTTCCGTCTCACAATTAAAAGAATGCAAACATATCTTCCTCTTCAAAGGAGTGCGTGTCAGAGAGAGAGAGAGAAAAAAGCAGTCAAAAATCAATAGGGCTGTTTGGCTTTTAAGTATGCTAAGCACCGCCGGACAAAGTAGCTGCGAAGAAGGGAGCAAGCATTTTTCAGCATTTTTTAGAGGAGCATCCATATCCTCTAGGCCAGTATGCGAACAGCCCCTCTGCTCACACCCCCTCCGTCAGAGCGAGAGAGAGAGAGAGAGAAAGAGAGAGAGAAAGAGAGAGAGAGAGAGGAAAGCAAACAATCAAAAATCAATACGTGCTGTTTGATCTTTTAAGTATGCGAAGCACCATGCAGGAAGCATATCGCTTGCAAAGCAGCCACATGTAAGCCCAGCAAAGAAGGGAGCACTGTGAAGGTAATCTTTCAGCGTTTTTTGAGGAGCGGCCGTGTCCTCTAGGGGTGCGAACAGCCCCCGTGCTCACAATATATTTGAGGAGTTTTATTTAATACATAATACGCGCTGTGGTTGGGTAGCTTCTCAGCCATCTGCCAATAGCGTCCCTTGTATGAAATCAACTGGACAAACCAACTGAGGAAGCGTGTACCAGAAATTAAAAGATCCATTGTCCGCAGAAATCCGCGAACCAGCAAAAAATCCGCGATATATATTTAAATATGCTTACATATAAAATCCGCGATAGAGTGAAGCCGCGAAAGTCGAAGCGCGATATAGCGAGGTATTACTGTACATACATATATACATATACATTTATACATATATATACATATATACATAGTCATATGAAAAGGTTTGGGAACCCCTCTCAGCCTGCATAATAATTTACTTTCAACAAAAAAGATAGCAGTGGTATGTCTTTCATTTCCTAGGAACATCTGAGTACTGGGGTTTTTTCCAAACAAAGATTTTTACTGAAACAGTCTTTAGTTGTATGAAATTAAATCAAATGTGAAAAACTGGCTCTGCAAAAATTTGGGTACCCTTGTAATTTTATATATATATATATAGTAGAACCTCTGGTCACGAACGTTTCCAAACATATACAAATCAGGTTACAATCAAAAAGTTGGTCAAAATGTTTGCATCTGTTCACGACCACACGCTCTGGTGGCGAACAAAAACACTGGCGGCCAGTTTCCCTTCTGGTTCATACGCGCCGTGGTCCTGGATCACAAGGAGGAGCGGACGACAGAGGAACTCACAATAAAAGTCGTCATGGAAAAATGGAACGAGTGCCAGGATTTTTTCGAGAACAACCACCTTGACAAAGCGGTCGCGAACAGAGTGATAAACATGATGAACGACTATGTCGTCTCGCATTTCCGAAAAGTTTTAATGTGCAGGAAAAGGCAAGTCACATTAGACCACTATTTCATGAAGTCTGGTCCACCAACTAAATGGCTAAAAACACCAGAAACCCATGAAATAGAAGAAATCACAAGAGAGAAAACACCTGAAGGAGAATGTCCCTCCATCGCTAAGCCAGACTCTCCCTCAAAACTGTAACCTCTCCACCCAGCTTCCTCCTCACTTCCTTCACGCCAGAACTCGATTCATGCAAGGTTAGTTTTTGTATAAATTAAGGATTTTTCAAACTTTAATTTTTTCCCTGTGCTTAAAACTCATAAAAAAAAGTGTTTACAGTGAGCGGTTCTAAGGGTCTAACACAAACTCTTGCAATGTTTGTTTTCTCTGTTGTTCAAGGTTTTCTCATTGTTATTCAATATTTTTACATTAGTTTACTATTACACTGTGCATTTTATGGTATAATTAACTACTTTTGTGCTTAAAAATCTTAAAAAAAAAATGTACATACAGTTCATACGATCTGGAACGGATTAATCGTGTTTACTTACAATTTTATGGGGAAATTATGTTTGGGTCATGACCAAATCATTTTGTAATGAATTATGGTCATGACTAGAGGTACCACTGTATATATTATATATACAGTGATCCCTCGCTATATCGCGCTTCGCCTTTCGCGGCTTCACTCTATTGCGGATTTTATTTGTAAGCATATTTAAATATATATCGCGGATTTTTTGCTGGTTCGTGGATTTTTGAGGACAATGGGTCTTTTAATTTCTGGTACATGCTTCCTCAGTTGGTTTGCCCAGTTGATTTCATACAAGGGACGCTATTGGCAGATGGCTGAGAAGCTACCCAACTTACTTTCTCTCTCTCTCTCTTGCGCTGACGTAGGGGGGTGTGAGCAGGGGGGCTGTTCGCACACCTAGACGATAGGGACGCTCGTCTAAAAATGCTGAAAGATTATCTTCACGTTGCTACCTTCTGTGTGCAGCTGCTTCCTGAAGCGACATGCTGCACTGTGCTTCGCATACTTAAAAGCTCAAAGGGCACGTATTGATTTTTGACTTTGTTTTTCTCTGTCTCTCTCTCTCTCCCTGCTCCTGACGGAGGGGGTGTGAGCTGCCGCCTTCAACAGCTTTGTACCGGCGGTGCTTCCCGGGTCCTCCATGTGTGGAGTTTGCATGTTCTTCCCGTGTCTGCGTGGGTTTCCTCCAGGTGCTCCTATTTCCTCCCATAGTCTAAAGACATGCAGGTTAGGTGTATTGGTGATCGTAAATTGTCCCTAGTGTGTGCTTGGTGTGTGTGTGTGTGTGTCCTGCGGTGGGCTGACGACCTGCCCAGGGTTTGTTCCTGCCTTGCACCCAGTGCTGGCTGGGATTGGCGGCAGCAGACCCCCGCGACCCTGTGTTAGGATATAGCAGGTTGGAAAATGACTGACTGACATAACATGACATTATCATACACAAATAATGTCAATAATATTAAATATTTGCACACAGCATTTATATACAAGTAAACAATATTTTTGTGCATGCACTTGTATGTGACCGGAGCATAATAGGTGAGCTTGTCCATTAAAAATATTACCCAGAGAAATGTGGGCTTCAACCTCACTAGTGATTTATTTTGTTTTGTGTTTTTATTTTAGGTTTAGGTTTTTACTTTTGTTATTTAACTTTGTATTTTTATAAAAAAAAAAAAACTAAACCCAGGGTATCTTTCTGCATTCATTTACCACATTTTTCCTCTACATATCTGTTACTGCATATTTTATGTTGTTTTGGAGAAAATAGAGAAGTTTTGCTACTTTGGTTATATGTTGGGAGTAAATGGAGATGAGGACACATCAGTGATAACAAGGGTGAGAAGCGTGTGGTAGAAATTCTGGAACCTGTGCCCTATTCTATCTCCTAAAACAGCCTCTCCGGCATTGGAGAGAAAATGTTACAAAGCTGTCTAAGGAGTAATGTATTTAAAGGGAGTGAGAGGAGGCCAGTAAGGTGACAAAACAAAAGCATGTGGGACAAAATAACACCAACACCAACAATAATAATAGTAACACCATTTCTAATATCCACATTTAAAAATTGTACACCTTACTCACACACTTTCTATAAAGTTCACAATCATTGCCTCTTTTATGTACCCACTTCTGACAACATGTGAACTAGATTGAGTTTCTCCAAACAATGAACTAGCTGATTCTGTTCTCTTACACCAACATTGACAACACTGGAAATGAGTGGTTTCAGATGTGGATATCATATACAGCACACTTAGATCTATACCAATGAATCAGACTTTTTGGCAAAAACAATCTTAAAATGTTTGAGGAATACAGTGAAACATTTCTACAAAATCATAACAGAGATAACTGACCAGCTCAAGGCCACTTATTAAATTAGCAGTAGAATCTGAATCCACAGATCTGAGCATTCAAAGCTATAACTTCGCTATCAAACACTAGACAAGCTAACTTCATATAGGAGTCTGTAAAAAACAACTAAAGACAAGCAGACTAACAATGTTCCATTGTGATATACTCTCTAGATATTTAGTAGAGAGTATCACAAAATAGTTCAAGTCCCTACTTTTTTCTCATTGTTTGTTGTTATTTGTTGTACATGAAGCAAGAAAAAAAAACAAAAAAACCCCACATACCATCATTCCATCTCAACTTATAATAGTGTGTAGACCTGTCCAATGGTCATTTTTACTCAAATTTGTATTTTGTTGTATTTCATTTGTAGATGTAAACTTCATTCTCCTGTTTTTAAAAGCTGTTCCTGTTTTCAGAAATTTCATAGACTGTTTAGCTTACAGCATTACCATACAACTTAACAACAGCATCCTGCAACAATTTGCACATAGCAGTCTGCCAGGAAAAAGAGTGTAATTAAGAACACTGGATGTCTGCACTGGCTTACCACTAGCCATAAGCACTGTAAATCCAAAAATATTGAAATTGAATTTAAGGGTAGTAAATCAGAACCCTTTCATTTAGACGGATATTTTTAATTTGACCCACTGAAAACTTGCAAACTGCCAGTGCAAAAATTAAAACAGTGTGAACCTAGTGATAAACATTTCTTGACACCACGACCATCTCTGAGTGTGGGTATCTGGAGAAGGACTTTTTCGTCATCTGCTTTAGAACAAAAACTTATCTTATCAGGCAGGTAACAAATGAGAAAAAAATGAAGGCATCTTAAGCTGTGCAGCTTTTCTAAATTTTACTTGAAAATATAACCATATGAATTATCTTCCTCTTTTATTTTGAAATTAGATTACATTCAAAGCCTATTGTCTTCTGGCCTTGGGTTATATGCCCTATTACTAGAAAATACTGTTTAAGAACAAATCTATTAAAAATGACTAAATATAAAAAAAAAAAAATTGTCCAGCCATCATTATAAATCCAGCTTAAAGGATGGATTTGCTATTTTTTTCCCAACCATGGTGTACATTCATCTACCCTGTATTCTTAAGTGAGGAATTATTTAAAAAAAATTATATATATATATATATAATCTATATATATATAAAATTCTTTTCACGTTTGAAATGGAAATTACGTATGACCACGCAATATGGAAATTATGTATGAAACGGAAATTACGTATGACCACAGAACATATTATAATACAGGAACTAATCACTTCGTTTATGGACGCCATTTTTATATCATCTTTACGAATTGTTATTATTTGTGTGAGAGTTATTTTACTGATATTGAAAAGAAGTAAACACAAACACGCCGCTCTATCCCATAGAAGTGCACCCCGCGTCGCCCTCTCCCAGCTTTCATCTCTGGACTACAGCACTGAGCCGTCTGCCGCCAGGCGCGTTCTGACAGAGAAGTTTTATTTATTCCTCCATGTGACTGTCGCGGAAACTGCCACATTGTAACTTCTTTTTAGTTGGCAGTACTTGATAGTAGAAGAGATGTGGAAAACAAGCTTTTTAACAGCACCGAGCTGTAAACAATGTGAACACGAGACCACCTTCACTGGCGAGGGGTCGTGAGAACAAAGTGGACGCTGGGGGGCACGGAATGTCAGGCTGCTCTGCCGGGTCGAGAGCTTCGCAGTTTCGGGCAGCCCTCTCTTCTCGCACTGTTTGTGACATTTCAAGTGCCCCGTCGGCTCTTGGGAGAGTAGAAATCTTTGCGAATGAGTGTAATCGGCGCCATCGAAGCAGGACTCTGTTTGTAAATTGCCCTGCAGGACTACTTTCTGTCCCTTAAGGTGAGTTTGGGTCACTAAAACCCCTCAACATTCAAGGTTACTTTTGTGATCAATTATTTTAAAAAGATGGAGAGTTTACATCTAAGAAGATGTACAAACCTCTTCATGTAAACTGTTGGACTTGGGAATTGTTTGGACCTTCTGCCCGTTAAGCACGGAAGGGCAGCGTCCACATTTATCAGAATTATTTTTCTCTTAAATCACAAGCACATAGTGCAAGGTTATCAGGCAGAAATTTGCACGATCACATAGAAAATGTAATTTCTATACCACAACAGTCGTGAAGCGCCTTTCACAAGGAATCTACTGTACTACCAAGAGATGATCCAAATACATTTTAGCTGCTGTTAGTACTACTTACCTGTTGTGTTATACCGCCTTTAAAATGTAGTTTACCCGAAACCACTCCAGTAGTGTTCAGTGTATCTTTACTTCTTAAATGTTAATGTTTTACTGTTTAATAACTTATAGACTACATTTTATTTGTTTCCCTTGCACTCAGTGAGCGAAGCCACTGGGCAATCAGCTAGTTTATATATATAATTTGGGAGAATATATATACAGTCTCTCTCTTTAGCTTACAATGACAGTCTATGGGACACCTCAGAAAGTGTGAAGCAAAAATAACTTACTGTATAAATTAACTTTGAAGAAGCAAAGGTTTTGATTCCATATAACACCCTTTCTGTGTTATAAAGGTATATTTATGGCAACAAAACAAACCTGGAAGTAATGTTTGATCAGATTCTTGGCATAAGCTTCTGATTATTTGTTCACAGCAAACAGCATTGATAGTCTTCACGTAAACAATAAATAGCCAGTCTAACAAAACCCAAGTTACAAATCAGAACTATGCATTTTGAACAATATGAAAAAAAGCCTGTGCCTGTAGCGGCTCAGAACAATGTTGTCTTCCAACTACAATGGCTCAAAGTACATGTACCTAGGATGTGAAAATATAATTAAAAACATACTGCACAGCTTAAATCAGATGTAAATATTCTAACTGAAGACCTTAAGAAATCTCCAATATGGATATTTACATTTCACACCATCACTTGGAGCTTTGAGGTTTCAGAATCAATCAATGTGCTGTGGCAGCTTTTAAGATCAAAAAATTTACTGTAAAAAAAGCTGTTAATTTGACATTTCCATCTTTGATATCTTCTTCCAGCTCAGTTCTGGAAAATGCAAAAGTATTTCCAGAACTTCATGATTGATGATATCTGTAAATTCATCCCAATCACAACACAAAAAACAGCACTGTGTAATAAACCATGCTCATCTGAGGACACATCTATGTTTTCCAATAGTGGTAACAATAAGCTCCATTTTCTGCAACAAAGGCATTTGCTCTTGGTAGACATTATTTTATCTTTTCCACAGGTTTAACATTAGCCAGTTCCACGGCTCATGGACTTAAGTTTCAGCCACAAGACTAAAGACTTCCTATTGTCAGTAATATCACTGATTTAAAATGAGGGGTTAATTGTATAGGTGTTTACAAAAACTAAAATCACTGAACAAAAATATAGCTTGAGTGCTCAAAATTCTATCAAAGTACAGCTGAAACTGCCCCACTCACATATTTATCCAATAAAAACATGGTTATTGATGTTAAATGTTGCTGCTGAGGAAGACAGGAAAGAAACTGAATAGCTGGACATTTGTAAAAATGGAAGAAAATATATTGATGCAAAAACTCTATATCTTCTTTTCCAATATCCATGCAATCTCTTGACGCTTCAATACACTGCAACATTCTTGCCTTCAAAGTGGACATCTTTAGTAAATTTTAAGGCTTTTGTCTCATGTTTACTGTGGTGCCCCATAGATCAAAATTATAAGCGGCTGTGGGAGACACCATTTTTTCCCCAAATGCTTTACTTTAGAGCACAAGTTCTAGAGGCAAAAGAGTTTATTGCCATGATTGTGACAAATAAATTTGACAACTTTTTCCAGGCCACATAAAAATGGTATATGCAATATAAATAATCTTTACTTTTACCACCCAAATGTTTTATAATGTATTGTAGTTGCATCTACAATGTTTTCCTTCAAAAACAAATTCCCTAGTATGTCAAATGATCTTCCCACCAAAAGAAATGCGATGTGTAAAAGCACACTTATACATTTTTATATTGCATTTCCGCTTTGCTGCAAGGGTCTGAATTTTTGAACATGCAGCCCTGTGCAAGTCAACTGATCTTGAAGTAAACAAGAAAAAATGGTCTCATTCGGGGAACAGTTGCATGAAGTGATTTATACCTCTACAATCCAACATTAAAAGCACTCAGAAATGGCCAAATGTACACAAATTCATGGTGAGGAATCACCCGGATTCTGGGCAAAGATGAAAATATGTGCAGACAGAAATTAAAATATCTGCAAGAGTGGTAAGTTTTTTCTTTGCCTTTGCACAAAGGAAACTGCTGGGTTATTCAGTAAACACGTAGTATCACACACTTACTGTATATGGTTGTTCTATAAACTGACCAGGGTACGCACGCTCTGTTCACATCCATGTCTACAGTGGTTTGCACCCAACTATAAATGGGCCTTAAATGACTAACAGTTTGCTTAGGCATCCTTTCGAAAAGTGGGATGAAGACCAAATGCAGTTTGATTCTTGATTATTTGTAATCTACATTACACTTAAATCGAAGAGGAGACACACAGTTCTTTGCAGGAATTCAAAATCATATTTACTATAGGTGAGCATAATGCATGGAACTGTGCAGCACTGTTGGGTGGATTATTCCTTTAATATATTTTGCTGATACTTCACAAATTAGGAAGGAATCGTTGACTCATGACTATACTCACTTTAGTTATATTTTAAGTAAGCATAACTTAAAATGTTCAATTGTTGCTTTAGACTAATCCTAATATCATTGCAATTACTGACTAGAACTGCAAGTTCTCAAGCTATGACATACAGTGAGCAGCTCTTATACATGAAGGAAACACACGCACAAATTACCAGGAAAAAGTTACCCATAAAAAAAAAAAAAAAAAAAACACAGCAGATGATCTTGTTTCTCTCTGCTCAACTTTGTCTCAATTCTACTGCTCCGCTCAGCTTCATCTCACAGTGCATCTGCTGAAAGAGTTCACTCCCATCTCACCCACTTCACCTTGTTCTCCTCTTCTTCAGCGTCTACAGCCCACCCATGCCAAATCAAAGTCTTCCTCTTCTTATCTGGGGTCCAAGGTAACCCCACTCTCTCACTCCCCAGATATGAGCCTGTCCAAAATCCATACCTCAAAACCAAGGGATTTTTTCAAAAAAAGATCATCTTAAGAGATGATTGTCATATTTTTCAACCACTCCACTTCCCAATGAGTAATTTGCACAGTGTCTGTCTCTCTGTCTCTCTCACTCAGGTCTAATCCTCCAACATTACAATATTTTTAATTTTGTAAACATTTTTATCCTACCATCATTTTTATAATGTTTATAGAAACTGTCTTTTTAATGCAGATTAATACACAATGATGAACAAAGATGAATGCTAGCAATTATTAATAAAAAATAAACTTATATAACATTATATTTTAGCATTTACTAATATTAATCAATAAAGGAAAGTTTTTGTTTCAGACAGAATTGTTAACTAACAGGGGCCTTCATTCTTCCTTTAAAAATAAATACAGGAACGGGGGAACCTAAAGGGTATAGCCAAGAAGCAGATTCAGCCTCCACATTGACTTTGAGTTATTTTGCTCTTTTTTGATCTGAAGTAGTATGTAAATTGTGAATGCTTCTTATGATCTGAATTCACATGTATACTGTTCACTGTAAAAAATTTTAATATGAAAACTATGGAAATTTTAACTTTTCAGTTTTTTATTTGATATCAAACCACACTACTATCCGTACATACAAAAAAATAATTCATTACAAACATATACCAAAACCTACACAAAAACGATCAGCATTACTTGTTAAAATCCCAAAATACAATATTAGGGACAAGGATTTAAGAAACATCACCTTTAGTTGTAAGTGCCTATAAACATACCGTGGTATTTCAAAATACAGTATTCAATTCCTAGAGGGGAAAAAAGGTTGAGATTCACTGGCCTAGAGATATTAGACCACAGCTGATGACATATTTGTCAGTAGTTTACTATAGTGAACGCACTCACTTTGATTTTGATAGGTCTACTATTATCCTAAATCATGCTGTGTTACTACTCTTAGAAGTAACGAGGTCCAAGATTGTGCTCTGCTTTGCAGCATTGAGTTTATATTAGTTGGAGGCCCTGACCAGATGCTATAATACTTTGGGGGGCCTTTGATCAAAAACATTTGGGAGCCCCTGCAATCAACTACTTATATTTAAACAAATGATACGCCAAACATTACACTGTAAACTACAAAAGTGTATTTAGAACAAAGAATTTATAGCTACTTTTTTTTCTTAGTTTCAGAAGTTTCACTTAGATGTTTTATAGTCACACTTTTTAGGTACACTTATTTAAAAACTACATGAGATAATTTAAGGATAATCTTTAAAAATCTGGCTTAATTTTTTAAGAACATCGGTCTTGGCAGGGCTGCTGCTGCCCCCCACCCATTTTGGAAACCTCTAGTTTACTGCAATCTATTTGGAATTGGATTATTTTGAATCGGATGGAATCACAAATCAAGAATTGAACTGAACTGACAAGTCATGATCGATTAACAGCTCTAAATGTCTTACAGTATTTTTATAAAGAGGAGAGATGGCATTATACAGCGTAAGTCAAAATTATGTTAACATTTGAATGGCGGAAACAATGTATTCACAAAACATACTTCATATGTGCAAGATCATTTACAGGAATGTCTCAACCTGTTCACCATCGTGATCAACACATGTACCATATGTGGCACATAAATGGTCCACAAAAATTGTTTTCAAGTATATATGTAGTAGTACCATTAGTGTTAACAAAACAATTAATGTTACTGTTTAAGAAAATAGACAAGGTACAGCTTCTGTTGTTTTTTTAAATCCATAACTGAAGAAAGCCTACCACATGGTGTGGTCAAAAAAGACCAGTACGAAGCTGAAAAGGCAAGGAATGTAGAATGGTAACATGTCATATCTCAGAAAATGAAAATCAGATCTCTGCTCACCACCCTTTGGTGCAAACATAAAGAAGAACAGCCATGTTCACTCCAGGAAAACAACAAAAAAAATTGCCTGATTAAGGTTGAAACTACCACTGTGACCACAGATACACAATGTTTCCACATGTGTGTGAGGTAAGCTGTACAGCCATACCAAACAAAATAATCACAAAAGTGCAGATTGACTTACCCATATACATTTGAATAAGCCAGGCTTGCTAGAAATCATTTGCATAGAAGCTTCAATATTTTCAGTTTACTTAACATAATTAATGTTGTTGCTACCTCACTCTAAACATTAATCTATAATGGAGTTAGAGCTGCGCTGCCTCAGCATGTTTGTGCAAAGGAAAAAATGCTTAAAGGTTATTAACCTGAGATTACACACCTGATGAAGGCTATACAGCCAAAACAGTTGTTTTTATCCTTCTTTCCTTTTCAGCATGGAAATAACCTTTAACTTTTTTTTTCTTATTAATCCACAATGCTGTATAACTATCTATCAAATGCCTGTTTAGTTTCAAAACACATGTATATTACACTTTCATAAGCAAAGTACTTTTATTCACTTTTCTAACCAATGTAGTACTTTACTGGCAGATTACTCCTGTGTTTATATAAATAATAGCAAAGTATTAGTTAACCCCAATTTCCAACAATAAATAAAAATTAGGGCTGTCAAATGAATTTTTAATTGCAATTAATCACATGTACCAGGATTAATCAAGATTAATCACGTTTAACGAAGTAGTTCGGCAATGTCCGGTAGTCCCCAGTGAATGCTGTATAACTGCTGTATAACTTCTTAGCTGCTCAAACTATAAAGGCATATGCCTTTCATATAAATACTTAATATGCAACACAACTGTTTCAAGTGAAGGTAATGTGTAAGAACTGTCAAACCTCGCTGAATGACATGTCTCAGCCCAATATCGTTAACTAAATTTAGGGGTTTGCAGACTGATTCAATCTATTTACAATGCATCATTGTATATCAATGGACTATAGTCTGCCACAGATTTTGCTGCCCAACATTAAGAGTTTTCAACAGTGCCATCATGCATATTTTGCTCTTATGCGAGAAGCCAAGGATATCATACTCCAGTGATATTTACATTTGCCTACACTAAGTTTACAAGTATGGACAATCTTGTTCTTTGAACCATTTAAGAGAGTGTTTGAAATCAGAAGCAAATATCATAAATGTCATTCTCTTCAGCCACTATTAACAGAATTGTTTAGATAAGGGGTTTACAAACTTTAAATAAGACACCCCAAAATGTTGTACCATTTGGTCAGGGGCCCCACTAACATAAATCCAACACAATGAAGTGGAGCATGGTCTTGGAGGATTATCGATAAGTAGTTAACACTGCCGGATTTTGTGTAACAGTACAAATGTTCATCAAAGCAAATGCTTAACTACAGCAGACTAAATGTCACATGGTATCTCCAGGTCAGGGGTTTTCTGTCTTTTTTCTTGGCATAGCACTTCCAGGAACTAAAATTTTTTAAAGTATCTTCATTTTCTTTCAGTGCTAAATAGTTAAGTACTGAACTCTAACTAGGCACAACTAAAATAAGATGTCTTAACTCACACCCCTGCTCATAATATTGCATTTAATGATTTTAACAATTGATTGCAGAGATTCATTGTGTAGTTGTGTATATCTTTTAGTTTTTCCTATGTACATCAAACACTTTCTAATTCTTTTTTAACATAATACCAGTAGCATGGTTTCATAAGGCATAAAAATTTGAAAGTCTAAAATTTAAATATTTCCAATTTAAAAAAGTATACAGTTATACATGGGCGACACAGTGGCGCAGTGGTAGCACTGCTGCCTTGCAGTAAGGAGACCTGGGTTCGCTTCCCGGGTCCTCCCTGTGTAGAGTTTGCATGTTCTCCCCGTGTCTGCGTGGGTTTCCTCTCACAATCCAAAGACATGCAGGTTAGGTGCGTTGGCGATCCTAAATTGTCCCTAGTGTGTGCTTGGTGTGTGTGCGTGTGTGTGTGTGTGTGTGCCCGGCAGTGTCTGGGGATTTGTTCCTGCCGTGCTACCTGTGCTGGCTGGGATTGGCTCCAGCAGACCCCCATGACCCTGTGTTAGGATATAGCGGGTTGGAGGATGACTGACTGACTGACAGTTATACATGAAAACACATCAAAAAAAGGCAGAAAAGTAACTCAAGTTACATATAACTCCAGGTCAAAAAAAAGGAAAATAACACAAAGCCATTTGTGAAGGTTGCGTATCTTTATTTTTATAGGCTCATTATTATTAAATGTGGGGCAGAGGGGTCCTTTCATCGGATTGGCTGGCCCAGCTGTGAAATGGCCAAATGGGGGGCGGCAGCTTGATGGCTGAGGTCTCCAGGACTCTAAACAAATCCAAATCATATTATGTGATATCATCTACTTTTAAATTCTGGTCCGTACTTGTAAATTTTTATTTTTATACTGCAGTGAGAATTTGTTCTGTTCTGTGTATTGTATTGATCCCCTTCTTTTTGACACCCACTGCACACCCAACCTACCTGGAAAAGGGTCTCTTTTTGAACTGCCTTTCCCAAGGTTTCTTCCATATTTTCCCCACAAGGGTTTTTTTGGAATTTTTTCCTTGTCTTCTTAGAGAGTCAAGGCTGGGGGGCTGTCAAGAGGCAGGGCCTGTTAAAGCCCATTGCAGCACTTCTTGTGTGATTTTGGGCTATGCAAAAATAAATTGTATTGTATTATATCTACTGTATGTCAGGATACAGTTTCAATACCTATAAGCACAGTTCTGCTACTACCTTCAGCCAATTCCTGTATTTATTTTTAAAGGGAGGATGAAGTTTACAAAAAACTGACAACTCGGTCCAAAAGATTATCTTTCTGCTTTTGACTAATATTTATAATACTAAAATGTTATGAAATCTTAGATACAGGTAAAGTATTTTATTATTAATAGTTGTTAAAATTCATCTTCATTGTACATTCTGCCAATTTCTAAAACGGTTCTAAAAATGATGGCACAACCACTGAGATTAAAAATCTTATAATACTGCAAACCAGTCCTGCAAGAGAAAAACAGAGAGAAGCACAAACCCTTTGCAGCCTGCACGTGTAGGAGAGCAGGGAGTGGAGAGGTTGAGAAAGAGAGAACTCACCTGACACTCACTTTCACAGAAATCTATTGGTCTTTGTGTGAGTTGTGGAAACAAAAGGGAGCCTTGACCTTGGGGCCAATGTTAGCTTTGAAAGACTTAAGTTTGGAAAGATGGAAGCTGGAGCACCAAAGGATCTAGCCCACAAATAAGGTTTATGCTCAGCCACTACAATATGTGCTCTTTTAAGTCCCAGTCTTTAAACTTTTTTTTTTGTTCCTTCACGTATCACCTGACAGCTGTTTGTATACTATGCTGTTCTTGTGTATAACTACATCAGTATATGATTACTTTTATGCAGTAACTGAAAAACATCTCCAGTTACCTGTATGTTTATTTTAAAACTAGGCAATTTAAAGACAATCTTTAAAGTCAGAATTGATGTTTTTAATAATGCCAACCTTGCTAAAGCTGCATCCTTCAGTTTGAAAACCACTGGCTTACATTGCAAGAGGTGTTGATTAATGTGATTAAGAAAAAGGTAAATAACTTGAAAATTAATCACGTGTTAATGCATCAATGTTGACAGCCCTTATAAAGCATAAAATTATTGGTGTAACAACTACTGTATGACATAAACGGTTGTCTCTGGTTACCTCTTCTGCCAAGTACTTTCTTTAAAAAGAGTATAGTACACTAAAATCCGGAGAAGCATGGTTGCACAGTGATTAGGAATGAACTTAATGGTCAGCATCCAGGACTTGTAATGCTGACCTTGGCACTGCCAATGTGGGGGTCTGGGAGAGTCAATGTAAAAATCTCAGTTTACTCATTTGACTTAATCAATATGCCAGATATCCAGTTGCATTCTCGCAACATCCCAGACACATGTATTTTTGCTTAAAAAAAATTGTTAAATAAACCATTTCCAGAAAACTCTATCATTTACAGTTGGGTAGCACAATCAAACAAGAATGATCTTGTGAAATGAAGTCCCACCTCCTCCCCTATTCACTGGTCAGGATTCCTCCTCAGTACTAGCTATTCATTGGTTACCAGGGCACTTCACATCATATCAAACGTGTAGAGCAAGGTTATGACTGGAGGAAGGCGGCCTCTTTTATATTCACCCGGATGTGCTCTATGTGCCCTCTGACGATCTTCCGGCAGCACTTCCTGGTGTGGCGGAAGTGCTGCATGAGCACCCGGAAGCACTCCGGGTGTCCCTGGTATTCCTTCTGGCAGCCATTCCAGGTGTGGCAGAAGTACTGACATCCAGGGCTCCTCAATCCTCTGGGCGCCCCCTGGTGGTGGCTACGGGCCCCTGTAGGGTTGAGCTTCCATGCTCAGTTCCCGTGGCCCCCATACAGACCAGGGCAGCTGCCCTCTCGTGGCCCAGGGGAGGTATAATCCCTCTCCCGGTCCTTCCAGGCATCCCGGCTGGGCATAAGCCCCCAGCCAACCGACACACTGGATACCTGACATATGGTTTATGTGACATGAATAAATTCAGATTTTATTCATGAAAAATTTTGAAATTGTTTGCCATTTGTTCACCATGAAACCAAATAGAAGCCTATTGTATCAGGAACTCTGTTATCTCCTTTCTCAATAAAAACATGAAATAAACATTTTTTACTACAAACAACAAAAGGTAAGTAAAATTTTAAAATGTATAATTTTTCAGTGGAGTATTCCTGTAACCTGCGTTAGAGTTTTCAATCATATCTTGGACAGAAACATATGTTACTGTCAAGGTATACTTATTTCTGCCCTGAAACATTGACAGTGTCATGGCCCAATTATTAACTTATGGTAGCTATCTAGTTTACTTCAACATTCAGACTTTCAATTCTGCCAAGAGTTGTCAGTAAGATTGTGCAAGTTCATTTGGCAATATTTAGCCCACCATCTGGACAGCATTTAGGGATAAGGTCTGAATAGCCAGTATTAAGGCATGGATAACCCAAGGACTTCTGAGATCTTAATAAATGTCAGAAAAAATTGTTTCCCTACAAAAGTAACAAAACTGTATTTTTAGTAACAAAACTTTTATACTTAGTATAGGAGTGCTTAAAATGAAACAAAATGGAATGCATTACACAAGGAGAGAACTGTAATGAAAAGCCTAACATCTTGTAAACAGATGTGGCAGAAAGTTTCACACAACACGCTGAACTAGCCTGAACTAGCTTAATTGAAAACGTTATAGGCATTTATTATGTAACACACACACGCACAAACGCATATCTACTGTATTACAACAGATACACCACAAATACTGTACATATTACATGTATACACCCTGAACATATCTGGATATCACTGTTTACTATGCACATGGAAATGCTCTATGTTGGAGTATTACATTAAAATAATACTTTTTAATTTAATTGTTTTTTTCTTAATATTAATTTAACTTTTTTTAGCTGAACACTATATCAAGGCACTATATATGAAAATTAATATATCTTACTGATACATATTCACTTTTAAAAATGAGAGAGAAAATGTTATTACCAGCACTATGCATATAGTGTAAATACACCATCTCTCAGTCATATATATATATATATATATATATATATATATAGACACATACACAGACATACACACGCACACACACACACACTCAACCAATTTCAGAGATTGTCTGTGATCACAGTGTGCTATTACAACATTGGCAGCAATGAATGGAAAGCAAAATCCTTCCCTATGTGTTCATCAACGATGGGCACACACATCCATCCATAAATACCCACTGGCACTGCAGGAAACCAAACGAAAACACAAAGAGAACATTGAGACATTACATATAGCAAAAAATCTATAGCTGATGCAGCAAAGCAACATAAGGACAAGACTAGCAGCAGCTACACAGTAGGCACAGTTTAACTGTATATTTAATAAATATATTGTATATAGAAAAATGCTCTCGATTCAATTTAGTAAAAGAAAGCAAATACATGCATGGTGTGTACACTGTGTATATACTGTACATGCAGTGTGCGGTCAACATACTGGTGATGAGTTAGTACCTTAAATATGGTATATCGATATCATAAGACACACAAACGGATATCTAGACTGACATACCTCAATCTTCATTTGCTCTCATACTGTGTATACGTGTACAATATGTAATATCTATAAATATATACATACGCACAAAGACTATGTGGTCCTCTAACAAACATTTTATACACAGTCATGAGTATTACCACTCTTACGTTAAGCTTTAAAGTATGCTATTTAAAATGTTCACATCAAAGCCTAGTTTTAAAAGTACGTTATACATCAATCGGGCGTGCAAAGGATATTTTTATGCATCTATTGATATACTCCACGTACTCATATTTAAGACAGCATACTGCGCACGTACCAGGTAGGATGCATGTTATAAGCCTGAAAAACGGCCTTTATTACACTCTGTTTGCATGGCCAACAGAGGACAAAAGTGATTTTAATCAATACCGCCTTCTTGTGCCTATGTGATGCTTGCAGTGACACGGACCGAAGTAACTGAACTGAATGCATTCGCGATGGCAACAGCAAAAGCTAGAAATGCACAAGAACAAACAGCCAAAGCGCATCTCCGCGCTGTCGCTCGCAGTTATTATAGAGTGGCGTGCCTCTTGTACACCTGGAAAGAGACGGGAAGCCCCGGGTCCTACCTGCAATCGCTCGCTGGCGGGCTGCCACATGTTAAAGCTGGTTCAGATCCTTAGGCTGCGGGTTGCGTTGCTGCTCCGGGTTGCTTTGCAGAAGGGCCGCGCACATCTGTCCTCAGACAGACTCTCTTTTTCTGCAACACGCTTCTCTGAGCTTTAGACAACCGTTGAATTCCATTGGAAAGCAAGAGCCGAGCTCCGCCCGCAGAAGACAAGATGAGAAAAACAGAGAGGCTGGGCTGTGTCTGCGGCAACTGCCAATGAGAGCCCGTAGAGGGCGGCAGCAAGACCGTCCGCCTCGCGCCTGTGTGTGCGTGCGTGCCGGTGTGTGTGTTTGTCTGTCTGTCTGTTTGTGTGTGTGTGTGTGCGCGCGCGCGTGCTCGCACATATGTCCTCCCGCCTTTTCCTCCTCTTAAAGACGCTGGTGCGTCTGGTCCTCAGATGAGTGAGACTATGAGAGCACTGTGCCAGAGGGAGGTAGGGTTTTCCAGGTCGCCGAATGAAACTGAGCTGTTACAGTTGCATTACACCAGAGGTTCCCAACTGAGGATAGATTAACCCCCCCAGAGTAAATTTCGCCTACTCAGGGGATTATTTGTTTTAAAACGGCCGTAGTCGCGAAAATGTCGACGAGTTCCCAAAGATGGCAAAAGCCTTGCTCTTTCACCAATTGTGCCAAGACTATCCAAAATCGTAGGTGAAAAGCAAGAACAAGCGTCTCACTGAATGATGTGTTCTCATCAGTTCAGTGTGTTGCATTCTGTTATATGGTATCTGCTCATCATTAGTTGTTATAGCATTATTATGTGTTATTGTTAATTAAACTTACAATAAAAATGTTAAAAACAGTATCAGTAACATTTCCCGTTTGTCGATCGTTTTCGTATGGTAGAAGCATTAGCTCAATTAACATTTATTTGCTTACCAGACACTTTTATCCAAAGCGATTTTCAAAAAGAGGTAAACATAATCAAGTAACATTAGGCTAGGGCCTGTTTGTTCAGCAAGTGTAGTAGTGCAGGTGTAGCGGCTTTAGAATGGCTGCTGGTGATTTGGAAGAAGACAGACACAGCAATACCCAAATTCTGCCGTTTATTCTACAAAAGCGTCATCCACTTTTTTCTACAAGACAAGCAGTAAAGGGCACAGTCAGCACATGTAACGTCAGGCGCTCTCTGTCTCCTGTAGCAAGCCAAACAAAATACCAATGAGGTTGGATCTCCGCTAAACCAAACACTTTTAAAATCCACTTCTGCCGACCAAAAGTGACAACAGACCCTCAAAACACATCAACAACCACGTGGTGTGATGTTTCCACTCAGTTTCAGACAGAAAAACACTCATTTAAAACTTGTCAGCTTATACAAGAGACGGAGAGCATTGAGAAGCACCTTACCTGCAAAAGCGTCCTCCATCTTTTGCCAGGAGCCTGCTGTACGTCACATGTGCGTCCTATGGGTGTTACATTAATTAAAGCCCCCCCCCTGCTACAACAGACAAATAAGAACTATATACAACAGATACAATGATACATTCACATTAAACAAAATTCACAATATATAAAACAGAAGAATTTCAGTATAAAAAAATATAGTTTTGAGAATGTTCACAATAAAACAAACTAACTCAGCCACATACTCCCCCCTGAACTTCTCAAAACACTGAGGGTCAGGTAATGGCAGAGTTCTAAATAACAGTAACATAACATAACATGTCATTATTTTCTCACAGTACATCACAGTACTCTTATGTGCGACAAAACCGTCTCCCAACCAAAAGGGAAAGTGTCAAAAGGAAGCTGGCCAGACTTCCAATGTTCACTTGCGTAAGAAGGTGCCTTATACACAATCTCATCCTAATGAATAAATGACTGTTACTCCAACATTGAACTTAATTAACAGAATTATACATATTATACACATTGCTAATTAACTTTGAACTATTCCAATAGGATAACTGACGGTTGTTCACAAAAATAAAGTTTTGGCTAACCCACTAACACCACCACTAGCTTGTTTGTTTCTCTGTGTCATGTTCTGAATCAATCTGTTAACTGGTTTTACTATCCTTCCTACTCTTGTTCTGATGTGCCCTACTGTGTTACTTGGTGCTCTATCGTGTATCAAAGTGATCTCAGACATTGATCCTCTGGCTACTTGGTCCTCAGGATGACTGTGGTTCAGTTCTGGCACTTCTGCACCATGCATACTATCCGTTTCACTGTTGTTGGCCCTATTTGTCTCAACCCCAACACTGTGACTCACAGCACATGGTCCAGCATGACTACTTACACCATTACTGTCTGCTTGGGAGTTGTCAGCCTCTGGCACAGCATTGTCAGGGGATACTTCATGAGGTTCAGATGATGCACATTCTCTTTCTGGAGGAACCCCTGAAGGGGTTGTCTCTGCTACCCAACTGGCAGTACGCTCTATAGGGTCAACTTCTGATCCAGTCACAGAGGCAGTTCTCTCCACATCACACTGGTCCCAACTTGGTTCAGAGCCACTATCAAAGGAAGGCTCCACTTCCTGTTCGATTACCACTGGCAAGAAGCTAGCTTGCAAGATCAAGTTCCTATGAACAATCTTCTCCTGTCCATTAATGGTGTTTTTGATGTGGTATGTATGGCACTTTGAATCTTTAGAGACCACAGTGTACAGTGTAGAGTCCCATCTGTCAGCCAACTTCCTGTGACCACGTTCACCTCTGTTTGCCAAGAGAACTCGATCTCCTTCCTCAATGTCTGCACCTTTTGTCTTCATGTTGTACAAGTCTGCCTGGCGCCGCTGGCTGGAATCAGTGTTGACTTGGGCCAAGATGAGAGCTTCCTTGAGGTCATCCCTCATTCTCCTGACATAGCTATCATAGTCAATGATATCACTGTTCCTCTCCACATTGTGGAACATAACATCCACCGGCAGTCTAGGGACCCGCCCATACATCAGGTAGAAGGGAGCATACCCAGTTGACTCATGAGCTGTACAGTTATATGCGAAAGTCAATGTCTGCAGCATTTGCGGCCATTTAATCTTATCCCTGGGCGGTAAGGCTCTGATCATGTTCCCTAAGGTTCTGTTGAACCTCTCAGTGTGGCCATTCCCCATTGGGTGATAAGGTGTTGTTCTGGACTTTTTCACACCTGCAATCTGTAACAGCTCCTGGATCAGTTGGCTCTCGAAACTCGCCCCTTGGTCTGAATGGATCCTCTGGGGGAATCCATAGACACAAAAATATCTATCCCAGAGCTGGCGCGCAACTTGTTTTGCTGACTGGTCTGAGCAGCAGAAAGCATGGGCCATCTTGGTGAAGTGGTCTGTCACCACCAATACATTCACACTCCTTCCTCTGGAGTCCTCTGCAGACCAAAAGTCCAGACAAACCAGCTCAAGGGGGGTATGTAGTCTTGATACTTTCGAGTGGGGCTCTCCCCTCTGGCTCCAGTGTCTTGCTGACTACGCAGCGTTTGCAGCATTTGACATAGTCTCGGACGTCGTGCTCCATGGTACTCCAGAAAAATCTCTGCCTTGCCAGGTACAGTGTCCTACTCTGACCCTGATGACCGGCATCATCGTGGACACCACGGAGAACATGTGTGACTAGGGAGGAAGGTGTCATATACTGGTGGCGCTTCTTCCCAGTCACTGAGTCTTTACATACCCTGTACAGGATATCATCAAGCATTTTCAGTTTCTCCCATTGTTTCAGAGTCTTAAGAACCTTCAGCGATAGTACAGCCCTTTCTCTCCTTGATGGCCGCCTCCCTCGGGTGACAAATGGGATGACCTGGGACAATATAGCATCTCTCCTTTGCTCATCCTGGAGCTCTTGGAGTGAGAAGACAGGCAAGGCATCTTGGCCAGGTGGGATTAGCTGTTCCAGGTCTTGAGCCAACCAAGTGACCACCCTCTGGTTGGCTCCTTGGTCCCATTCCATATGACCTGAAAGGACCGCAGACACTTCACCGCTTGTCATAGAGCAGTGTCTAAGGCTCTCAGGTGGGAATGAGCACTTGATACTCTGGTTGTTAGCACTGACTCTAAATGCCTCCTGGACCATGCCCTCTCTAACCTGCTCCGACTCCTCTAACAGTGCTTTGTACGGCTCTTTAATGAGCCTCTGGCAAACACGATTTTGGACAAAGGGCTGCCTGCTTAGGGCGTCTGCAACAATGTTCTTACTACCAGAGATGTACTTGATGCTGAAGTTGTATGGGGACAGTTTTGCTACCCATCTCTGCTCGCACGCGTCGAGTTTGGGCTTTGTGAGGATGTAGGTTAGCGGATTGTTGTCGGTCCAGACGGTGAAGTTGTGTCCCTTTAGCCAATGGCTAAATTTATCACAAACAGACCATTTCAGTGCCAGAAACTCTAGACGGTACGCTGGATAGTTGCTCTGAGCACGGGTGAGAGCCTTGCTGGCAAAGGCAATGGGGCGTGCCTTACCCTCACCCTCTTGGACCTGAGATAGCACAGCACATAATCCATCCTGCGAGGCATCTGTGGACAAGATGAATGGTCGACTGAAATCAGGGTGTGCAAGGACAACAGAGTCTAAGAGAGTAGATTTTAACTGTTCAAATGAGTCACGCTGCTCTTGCCTCCAGTCACTTGGATGTAATTTCCTGAACGAAGCAGCACCTCGTGCATTCCCTTTCCTCCCCTTAGGTGCAGCAGTCAGGGCGAACAAGGGTTTAGCTATACTGGAACAATCTTGGATGAACTGCTGATAGTACATGACCATGCCCAAGAATGACCTGATCTTCTTCTGTGATGGCGTTAAGCCATCCTCCATCATAAGGTCAGCCTCTGTCATAGCAGCGATAGCTTTGACCTTGTCAGGGTCAGTTGAGACACCACTTTCATCCACAACATGCCCCAAGAACCTCACAGTTCTTCTGAGTAGCTGGCATTTTTTTGGGGGCCAGTTTCAGTCCATGAGCATGGAGCCTGCTGAAGACCATCTCCAGCCTCTTGAGGGCTTCAGCTTCATTGGGTGCATACACTAGCACATCATCCAAGTAACAGAGCATTGTCAGGAAGTTCTGGTCACCAAAAATACCCATCATGAGGCGCATGAAGCTTGCAGGGCTATTACAGAGGCCCTGCGGGAGCCTGTTAAACTCATACAGCCCCATGGGTGTGGTGAAAGCTGTAAGTTTTTTGTGTTCCTCTGCCATTGCGATGTTATAAAAGCCAGAGGTAAGGTCCATGGCACTAAAGATGGCACTCCCTCCCAGAGCTGCGAGACAGTCAGACTGGTGTGGCAAGGGATGTGCGTCCTTGACTGTGCGCGTGTTCAGCCAGCGATAATCCACACATATCCTGAGATCACCATTCTTCTTCCAAACAAGCACTAGTGGGGAGGCCCACTCACTGTTAGACTTGTGGATGATCTCAAGCTCTTCCATCTCTGTGAGCGCTTGACGGAGCTTATGATATTGCCCTGGTGGGACACGTCGATATGGAAGTCTGAAGGGTCGATCATCAGACAGATGGATGTGGTGAACAAAGTCTTTAGCCATCCCACAGTCAAGCTTACTCTTTGAGAACACATCCTCATACTTTTGCACCAGCTGCAGCAACTGAGATTTCCAGTGGTGGGACACCTCACAGGAGTCAATATCCAGATCTTCCAACCCCAGCTTATGTAGGCTATCATGAAAACTGGGACAAGGAGGGCAGCCTGGCTTGCTGACCACTTCATCACACAGCGTCTGACTCTGCAGCTCAAGCTCCTCAGCTGGTGTCTGTCCAGTGGTCACATCCAAATCTTCAACAGCAATGCAGGGTGACACATTTGCAACCTTGGCGTTGCGCTTTAAGATGATAGGTTTGTCAGAGGTATTCAAAATCCTTATTGGGACCCACTTATCACCACTCATGGAGCACACCGACCTGCAGACAATGATGATTTTCTTGTGAGTTTGTGCCTTAGATGGTTCGATCAAAATGGCACTGCCCTCAGAAAGAGGTGAGGCTGCAGGTAATTTGGCCCAAACCAGGTGTTCTTGTTTAGGGAGAAGAGTCACTGCCTGTGCCAACCTGGCGGTTCCAATAGCATCTGGGATTGTTTCACCTCTCCACCTGTTAATGCCAGACAGCATATTAAGAAACTGCATTATTTCAGGTGCTTTAGTGGACTCAGGTTTGCTTACAACTTGCCAGAACTGGGGAGACTGCTTGAACCACTTTAGAAGGTGCTTTATAACATTTGTGCCAAGGATAAGCTGGTCTTTTTGCCCAGGGACCACCAAGGCAGGCACACTGAATGCACATCCATACACCTCCATCCTTAAATTGTAAATGCACTTGGGCCTAACCTGAACTCCACCACAGCCAATGAGCACAACATCAGTCTGGATATTGTCAGTCTCCAGTGCCAATCCAGCATTCTTTAGCACCTGCTCAGCCTCTGCATTAATGGTGCAAGCCATAGAGCCGGTGTCGAGCAACGCTTGTAGTGAGACTTTATCACCCACCTGTGCACTGGTATAAAACAGACTGTCAGCTTTATCAAGTCTAATCATGTTCTGAAACAGTACAGTACTTCCAGGTGGGGCAGATTTCAGGCACTTTGTATACACAAACTGCACATCTTCATCAAGGTTGAGGGCTTCAACATTTTTACTCACACTGTCCCCTCCTGAGTGTGAGCAACTTAGTTTCCCTGATCAGATGAGCTAACATTCTGTGCAATAACGGCTTTGGGGCAGTCTCTCCGCTGATGCCCTATTTCTAGACAGGTTAGACATCTCCTCTCTCGCATACAATGTGTTCGTGTTGAGTGAGAGGCGTCCCCGCAGACTTGGCATGGAGGGAAACGTGCTGGGGTTGAAGCCTGTGGTCTAGCTGTAGCGTGAACAGACTGGCTGGTGCGCTCTAACACTCTCTCCAGCATACTTAGCACACGTTCCAGAGCACTTGGCTCTGAAATGACTGCCTCACTTGACTTGGTTGGATTAGGCGGGATGCACCTGGCTGTGTTCACATGAGCACATACAACTTCAGGTTCTGGCACACTGCTACTTGTTACGGCAGTGGCCACTTGTATAGCATGTGACTTCATCATGTCTGCACCTGATCTTTTAGCTCGGCATTCTCGCTGATGCTCATCTATAGCCTCTTGCACCTCTGTAATTGACCACTTGCTTGTAGGCTTACACTTGAAAACACATGCGAGACTACGGTCAGGACAGTTTCGGATGAACATCATGGCTATTTCTGCATCCATATTCTCTAATTTACTACCCTGACGTCCCAAGTGCCTATTGGCCACTTCAGCAGCTGTGTTCAACCTGACCCAGTAATCTATTGGCGTTTCTGTTGCTATTGGTTGGGTGGCATAGAAATCGGCCAGTGGTAGACATGAAGCAGGGCTCTCACTAAAGTAGCGTCTCAATATAACATAGATTGTCTCGGGGTTAACAGTAACACCAGGTGAGGGGTTGCTTTTCAGTCCCACTTTGACTATACTTTTTGCCTTACCAAGGAGGTGGTTCAGGACCTCATCTCCCTGCTCATGACTTGGAAGGCCTTTTTTATGCAGGTACACCGCCATCAGCTCAATCCACTCCTGAATGGAGTATCTGTCTGCACCATCGCCACGATACATCGGGGGCTCTTTGATATCCGGCCTCACTACTAAGTTCACTTTGGACAAGTTTGGAGTTGTGTCAGGTGGTTCAACCCTAGCTGACTCAGCTGGTGGAGGCTGACTTGGAGTGAATGGGTGCTGACTAGCCAGCAAACAGCTGGCTATGGATTCACCTATCTGGCTCCCCAACTCACCAATTAACACACGTAACTGTTGTACAGTGTTGTCATTTGTAACGGGAGTCGAGAATTGAGGTTCAAGGACAGGTATGTCATTTACGCTTTCTGATTCAAATGGTTCATTTAAATCATAGGTTAGCACTGGGGTCCTACCAACTTCTCCATCTATATTAAACAAACCCCTCCCCCTGCCTGAAAGTTGTGTAGAAATATTAAAGGTATGTTGACCCCTGCCTGCCATATCTCACACAGGAACAAAACAGTTACAATAACAGTGAGCAAGAACTATTAAGCAGTTTACATTAAATATTTCAACTTATGTCACTAACTCTTAACATGAACTTATATTAACCACAGTTGCGCTTATGCAAAACACCAAAAACCATCTCAGCAGCTACAAAAAGATCCACACTTCCACCAACTTGATATCCCACGATGTCACGAGCACACAGCTTGACCTCGGCGATCGGCGGTAGCTGATCAGTGGATCCGGGTCACGGCACCAGTTTTTATGTAGCGGCTTTAGAATGGCTGCTGGTGATTTGGAAGAAGACAGACACAGCAATACCCAAATTCTGCCGTTTATTCTACAAAAGCGTCATCCACTTTTTTCTACAAGACAAGCAGTAAAGGGCACAGTCAGCACATGTAACGTCAGGCGCTCTCTGTCTCCTGCAAAAGCGTCCTCCAGCTTTTTTTTTTTTTAATTAACCATATATACACAAATACGATAAATACAAATTTAACAATTGAATATAAACAGCAACAATGAAGGACAATAATTAACGTTGCAACATACCTACAAGACAAGCAGTAAAGGGCACAGTCAGCACATGTAACGTCAGGCGCTCTCTGTCTCCTGTAGCAAGCCAAACAAAATACCAATGAGGTTGGATCTCCGCTAAACCAAACACTTTTAAAATCCACTTCTGCCGACCAAAAGTGACAACAGACCCTCAAAACACATCAACAACCATGTGGTGTGATGTTTCCACTCAGTTTCAGACAGAAAAACACTCATTTAAAACTTGTCAGCTTATACAAGAGACGGAGAGCATTGAGAAGCACCTTACCTGCAAAAGCGTCCTCCAGCTTTTGCCAGGAGCCTGCTGTACGTCACATGTGCGTCCTATGGGTGTTACATTAATTAAAGCCCCCCCTGCTACAACAGACAAATAAGAACTATATACAACAGATACAATGATTACATTCACATTAAACAAAATTCACAATATATAAAACAGAAGAATTTCAGTATAAAAAAATATAGTTTTGAGAATGTTCACAATAAAACAAACTAACTCAGCCACACAGGTAACATAAGATGATTGCCACAACTGAAAAGATGTAATAACTAATACATTTGCAAACGTAGATTAACAATTGATAAAGCAATTAAACATAATGTAACAACAAATCAAACAATAATTTTTTTTAATTCGACAGATATTCACAGAACAGATTGGCTTTCAATTGCTTCTTAAATACATTGAGGAAGTCAGCAGTTTAGATGGCAGTGGGAGGCTCATTCCACCAACTAGGAACTACACAGAAAAAGAATCTGGATTGAGACTTGACATTTCGCAGAGACAGCATCAACAGACACTGTTCACTGCCAGACCTGAGTGGGTGAGAAGGAGCATAGCACCTTACCAGTGTCTCCACATACACAGGTGCTGACCCATTGACTACTCTGTCATCAAGCATCAGGGATTTTATCTTAATGTGTGCTGCTACAGGGAGCCAATGTAGTTATATGAAGAGAGGAGTGACATATGCCCGTCTCAGCTGGTTATTCTGGATCATCTGCAGCAGCTTGATAGCACATGCTGCTACTCCTGCCAGAAGTGCGTTGCAACAGTCCAGACATGACAAAACCAAAGCCAGGATCAGAAGTTGTGCTGCATATTCCATCAGATAAGATCTGATCTTGCAGATGTTGTACAGTGTGAACCTGCATGAATGAATATGGTAATAAAAAGATAGTTGCTCATCAATCACCACCCCAAGATTGCATACTGATTTAGCTGGTGTTAGCAACAGTGAGCCAAGTTTTACAGAGATGGGGAGTTGAACAGACTGGTTGGGATCACAAGAAGTTTTGCTTTTGCCAGGTTGAGCTGTAGATGATGGTCCTTCATCAAGGTTGATATATCAGTAAGACATGCAGAGACTCTAGCTGATATGATGTTGTTTTCAGCAGGGAACAGGTACAGCTGTGTATCATCAGCATAGCACTGATAAGAGAACTCATGGGATTGGATGATGGAGCCCAGTGAAAAGTAGAGGACCCAGGACCGATCCTTGGGGCACCCATGTTTATGTCTGATGCATCCTTGATAACTCACCTTGCCAGGACACACTGTAAAATCTGCCTGAGACGCAGAACTCAAACCATCTTAGAGCAGTCCCAGTGATGCCAAAGTCAGAGAGAGTGGCAAGAAGGATGTTGTGTTTGACCGTGTCAAAGGCAGAGGAGAGATCTAAAAGGATCAGGACCGATGACATTTTGGTAGCTCTAGCAAATCATAGCTTGTCAACCACAATCAGTACAGCCGTCACAGTCCAGTGGTTCCTCTTGAAGCTAGAATGTTTGATATTGAGCAATCAATTCTGTGCAAGGAAGGAAGAGACCTGGTTAGAAACAGCACATTCAAGTGTTTTGGAAAAAAAGGAGAGAGATGAGCCTGTAATTGTTAACTTGGGATGGATCAAGTGTTGGTTTTTTGAAAAGTGGGGTTATCAGAGCCTGTTTGAAGATGGTAGAAAATGTGCCTGAGCTGAGTGAGGCATTAATGATGTGTGTAATTGCTGAAACAAGTGAGGGGGACCTGAAGGAGATGTGTGGGTCAAGTGGACAGGTAGTGGGGTGATTGGAGAGGAAGTCGGAAACAATCAGTGACAGTGTGGAGAGAATGTGGATAATGTTGGTGGATGCTTGGGAGGAGACATAATGGGTGGTAGTGAGGGTGAAAACTGACTGATGATAGCATCCACCCTATCCTGAAAAAGATGGCAAAGGTATCAGCAGACAAGGAGGCTGAGGGAGGGTTAAGAAGGGAGGTGAAAGCAGAGCACAGAAAGTGTGTATTGGTGGTGCTGATAATTCTGGTTTGATAGAATCTTACCTTAGCTTTGAGGGTGGCAGAAGAAAAGGATGCAAGAAAGGATTGGTATTTAGCCAGGTTTGCCTGAGCCATACTTTGGTATATACTTTCTACTTTGGTATTAATGTGACAATTAGTATATCTGATGGACACAATAATAGTCTATTGCAGCTTCAAGTGGCCACACTGAATATTTTTATTTTAAATTAAGTTAATATGTACAATCAAACAGGACCTATTATAAATATTATTAGCAGTATCTTTGCTAATAATATTGTTGGCTTAGCATGCCTACAGGCAAAGTTTAAATCTATTTTTTTATGTTTTACAAGAGAAATAAACGTTTACAATTTAAAACATCGAAGGTATCAAAAAGTAAGTCTTCATAAGGCCTGCATATTATTTTATCCTCCACATCTCAATATCTATGGAATGGAAAATGACAAATAGGACCAAAAATATTCCTGATTTTTATACACAAAAGCTGCCAGCTGACACACTGTGTGGGATGAAGGTCCACAAAGAAGAATTCAGTTACTGATAAAAGGCATGTGGCAATGTTTACCTCAGACTATTACAGATGCCAAAGTGAATAATACTGCAGACTAGTATTGTTGAAATTTATAGGTAACATTTTATATCCTCCCATTTTAAATGTGTGGAAAATTAATTTGTGAATTCATTGTATATGTATTTTTCACCTGTGCGGTTTTCATATAAAAGTGAAATAAGTATTACAAATGGTCAATAGACTCATCACATTTTCCGCAGGCAGTGTCTTATTTGATTTTGACTATTGGAATGGAAGATGCATTACCATATAGGGAACCTGAGTTTTTGTTTCCCAGCATTTAAAACCCTGTTTCTATGTCCACTATTATTAATCTGCTCACTCATAAGCTGGCAACCACTTGGTAACATCGCTGTCAGCATGGATGCCTAATTGTTTTACATGTATCCAGGCAGCATGGTGATATGTGCTCAAACTTTGCTCACTGCCCACACAGATGTACAAATGACAATGTAATCATACTCAACAGTTTGGTCGAGATGGCTGAGCATGCACTACTAAGAGAAGGCCAGAGTAGGTGAGCACTGTAAAACATTATGGTGACAGTGACACATGTACAATTGTGTGCTGACAGAGTATCTTGACAGCACACAGAGAAAACAACATGACAGCAAAGTGTTCTCTCAGCCCCAGCATTTGGGCTCTTCTTCATTTGTACTTCTTAACTGCTAGACCATAGAATAATATAACATTCTCAAACCCACTTAATGGATTTCAGGCTCACAGGGTGCCAACACCTATCCCTATTTAGATAATATCATTTCACCTTACGTCCTCTTATCTAGCACACTGTGCTCTTTTTTTATGAACAAATTTTGGGTAACATAAAAAGCTGACTTTTTTTCCTGAGTTGCCAGTAAAGCAGATCCCTTCCACACTTCAAGTTTAGCTTTCAAGTACAATGTGTTGTGGATATGATATAAAACTGTGTGCACAAAGGCAAAATTGTGAGTATTTAATGACCACAAAATGAGAGAAGCCAACTGGTAAAAACCTAAAGTCAAGCACAAGGTAAAGATCTAATGCCAAAATAATCAGTAAGAAAAATTAGTTGTCAAAAGCTAAAAATGCTGAACAGAAATTAAAATCAACAGTTCAAAACCTGTCTGAGAACTTTTCCGTATAACTGTGAGTGAAGTTTCTGTGTTTTTTCAAACTTATTTAAAAGCTTGGTCATTAGTCTGTGTGAGTGTCACCAGTGTCTTTATAAGGGCGGTCTGATGATATCAATGATAGTGAACCACATGACTAGAAACAGAGCTGTTGCCAACAATGAAATGGCAGCACCCAAAGAACAATGCACAAAATGGTGGTGACTTGGTGGAAAATGTTAAACAAAACAATGGTCAGTTGCATGTTGGCACTTCATCATAGTGCTATTTCTTTCATTTCATTGTTTTTTTCATTATTTCAGTTTCCTTGGGAATATACATGCTGGGCAACTGATAAGATGAATTAGTGTTCCTCAGGTTCCAGTATCTTTGTTCTAAATTTTTGATTCTGCCTTTCTACTTTCTCTTTTATCAGAAGCTCAGATCCACCCTCAGGATGCATAGAATTTGTTTTTCTGCTCCCTTACCAACCCAGCCCCTCTAATTTCACTGCCTTTTCAGCTTCTTCCATTAAGGCTGTTTCTGCTACTCAAGTCCCCCTACATGACTGGTAAGATCACTGTCTCTATAATGCATAAACTGGACTCTGATCTTCCACCATCTTCTTTGTGCTGGCATACTATTTTTAAAAACTTCAAGCTTCTGTTCACAGAAGTTGCTTTCTCATAGATTACGTTTCACTGGAGTCTGATATGCTCTGCGCACTTTGCCCACTTAACACTTTGGGAATCTTCTTCCACATGTTCTGGGACTGTCCTTTCTTTAGCTGCTCACTGGTTACCTCTTTTCTCTTTTAGATTTCTCCACTTTTTTTCTTTTCTATTTCTTTATATTCATCTTATGCTAAAGTTTTGATGGTCACAATGTTTTACCTAAAGGTGGAAGAAGAAGAACGACTTTTCTTGTTAAAAAGGAAGAATGAAAAATGTGGAATGATGGACGAATCTTGAATAGGGAGATCCAAACTATGAGACACTGGAAAAACTAGTCATATAATCACATACATTGTTATATTTTTTTCATCTCCATAGTATTACACGCCTGCGACCCTCCCTCACACTAAATAGCACCGTCATCCTTACTCATGCATTGGTCACTTCCCGTATTGAGTATTGTAATTCTGTTCTCTTTGGTATCCCACATAAGCTTCTCCATAAACGCCAGCTTGTTCAGAATTCAGCTGCTCGTATTATACCTCAGACCTCTTCCGTGCAACACATTACTCCATCTCTTAAACAGCTTCACTGGCTTTTGCTAAAAAAAATTCTACTTACCTTCATAACATTTCATAGACTTGCTCCATTATATCTCTCTGATCTCATACATGTTTATACACCTCACCACACTCTTAGGTCCTCTACATGTGGTCTTCTCATCACCCACCCTGCACGCCTGATCACCATGAGTTCCAGGGCATTTAGTCATAGTGCTCCTCGTCTCTGGAACTCACTACCCCAAAACATTTGGGACACAGATTCCCTACCTATTTTCACATCTCGTCTTAAGACTTATCTATTTAGATTAGCTTACACTACATGACCTTAGGCTGTATTCTTATTGCTGTATTTTCAGTTCCATAGATTTAGATAGGGCGGCGCAGTGGTAGCACTGCTGCTTCGCAGTAAGGAGACCAGGGTTCGTTTCCCGGGTCCTCACTGCGTGGTGTTTGCATGTTATCCCCGTGTCTGCGTGGGTTTCCTCCGGGTGCTCCGGTTTCCTCCCACAGTCCAAAGACATGCAGGTTAGGTGCATTGGCGATCCAAAATTGTCCCTAGTGTGTGCTTGGTGTGTGTGTGTATGTGTGCGCGTGCCCTACGGTGGGCTGGCGCCCTGCCCGGGGTTTATTTCCTGCCTTGCGCCCTGTGTTGACTGGGATTGGCTCCAGCAGATCCTCATGACCCTCTGTTAGGATATAGCAGGTTGGATAATGGATGGATAGATTTAGATATATGTATATATGTATCTGTACATGCATGTTTTTGTTGGTTTTATGATTTTATTATCTGTAGGGTGTCCTTAGGTGTTTAGAAAGGTATCTTGAAATAAAAATTATTATTATTTTTATTATTATTATAAGGAACAGCACATCTGGGTGTGAGTTTTCCAGATGGAACCCTCAGGTGGATATCTTAAGTAGCAAGCACTACTCATAGTTCAGTCTTAAAAGTCTGGGCAACTTCTCTTCAATTGTCAGAGATTACCTTGGCTGAGACTTCAGCCATCGGCAGTTTGCCTTAAACTGCTGCCCATTTGTTCCTCAAAATAATCAGTAAGATTATAACAGATGAATTGGTAGCCTTAATAGAAAACAAAGATGGCAAATGGCAGCTTCCCTGTGGTAATGGTTTTTAAAACATTCAGGCACAGTTCAGCTAGTGTTAGCAGATCTTTCCTATCAGATTGACTTGAATTCACCATACATGTGTTATAGCCTTGAAGATCTTAGTTAACATGTTCTGTCTCATCATTGCCTTCAAGATGATGATCAGACATAAGATTAAGTTAAATTCACAAAAATATTTTCAGAATATGGAAACAAATTGAGGTTCACAGTCAGAATTTATTGTTCTATGGAAGTCTTGCAACCTAAAAACTCCTTAATAAAAATGGAAGTGAACTCTTTTGTTGAAGACATCTTTTATAGGGTGATAAAATTTGCACTCTTTAAAGGCATGTGATAAGGACTAAAATAGTTGTAAATCTTTGTGAATATGGTAGGTTTGTAATAAAATTTAAGGCAATTACCTCCCACTGCTGTGGCCAGTGAAATATACTATAAAAGTAAAACTGGTTGGAATTACATATCTAACAAGATTTCATTTTTATATCTCGTGCCATTTTTAGCCAACAATGGTGTTCTTTTTTTTTTTTGATTTTATTAAAATCAAATAACATTCCATACAAACAAGTCAAGTTTTACAAAACTGGGTTCGAAACAAGTCAACTAACCAAGGGTGTTCTTGTATTCATTCAGTTGTCCAGCCTGGGCAGAATCATATTCTCAAATTTAGGATGTTGCTTCAGTAAGATTCAGGAATGAACAGTTGACCTTCAGAGACGTCAGTCTTCACCGTTTTGTTTTACTGAATAAAACAAGTCATTTGTAACTGGAAGTTGAAACAAACAATTTTCCTGATTTATAACAAAATGGGATCATTATTACCTTCAACTTGAAGGGATAATGCATTTCTTTTATATTCTATAATAATAATTAAAAAAAGAACAAAAACTTTTTTACATAGTATATTTTGTTGATGAAATGCAGTAAAGGCATTTGTAAGATATGATATACTGTAGAAAAATTGTTAAATTCATTTAAATTATTTTGGATGTTAATAATTACAAATTTATATGTTGATAATATTTCTATGTTCTTTAAAATGTTTGAAGAATCTGGATTCTTAGTTTTGCTATTACCTTTACTTTGACATAAGTATTTTCTTTATTGCAATTGGTTATGGAGAGAAAGGGAAGGACAAGAATTGGAGTTTTTATGTTTGGGGGGAGAGAGAGATACGGCTGCAAAAAAAAATCTACTGATCAGAATATTCATTAAATCCTGTAGCTGCATCTCCAACCACCTGAAAGAGCCCACACCCCTTACACGTAATTTAAGTGAAGTCTATGGGCCGTAGCTGATAGCCATTCATATTGTCAGTCCCTTGAAGCCTAGTCAAACCGGCTGTAAGGGTTGTCAGCTTTGAACGTGCAGGTGATGTGCAGTCACCACAGACTTTTTATACTGTATATTACTCTTTTTTTCCAAAAAGAAGCCAACAGGCTAATTATACCACCAGACAACATCGTTCCCGAAAAAATCCACTAGCAATTTGTTTCTTTTATTTCTGTAGAAAACGACATACTTTCCACTATAACCCATATTCCCTTAACAATCACCTTATTCTCAGAGTTCAGTTTACCAGGTAAAAGTGATATCTTGGAGCTTATAACAAAATCTTATTCTTCCACTTACCATTTGGATACAATACCTACAAGTTTTGCTAAATCCTGTTTATCATATATCTCCCCTATGATAACTACTATAATTAACTCTTCCCTTACTACTGGCTTCTCATTAAAAATGGGCTCAATTACTCTAATTCTGAAAAACCCTGGCTTAGACCCTAATATCCTTAATAATTATTGGCTTATTTTAACTGTTCCATTCATATCAAAAATTCTCAAAAAGATAGTTGCCTCCAAACTTCAGTCTCATCTTTCAAAAAATAACCTTTTTTGAACAGTTTCAATCTGGTTTCCATCCTAAACACATCACAGAAATTGCCCTGGTCAGAATCACAAATGATTTTCTCCAGCAGCTGACATGGGATTCTTATCAATTCTTGTACTTCTTGATATCAGCTCTGCATTTGACACCACATCACATCAGATACTTTTGAAACATCTAGCTAGTTTTGGAGTCTGTAGCCTTGTCCATCAACAGTTTTCTTCCTGCCTCACTGACATTGGGCAGTTTTTCAAGCAAAGTGCTTTGAGTCAGAGAATGCAGTCATTACTCATCTCATCTACATCTTCCCAATAGGTAATATCTTTCGAAACCATGGTATTAAATTTCGTTGTTATGCTGATGACACACAGCTATATCTATCCACTAAATCCAGTTCTGTTTTCCCTCCAAATACTCTTATGGCATGTCTCTAAAACATAAAGTCATGGATGACTCACAATTTTCTTCAATTAAATAGCAATAAAATTGAGGTGCTCCTCATTGATTCTAAATCTACACTTGCTAAGGTTAACCATTATTGCATTTTACTTAACAACACTATCACAAACATCTCTTCCCAGGTTAAGAGCTTGGGTAGTCATTCTAGATAGTACTCTCTCTTTTTCTCCCCACATAAGTAATGTTTCTCGGATTGCCTTCTTCCATCTCCAAAACATTTCTAGACTTCGTTCTGTTGTTACACAACATAGTAATAAAGTATTGGTTAATGCCTTAGTCACTTCATGTATAGATTGCTGTAATACTATTATATCTGGCCTCCCTTGAAAACTTAATCCATCGCTTACAACTCATACAAACTTCTGCTGCTCAGATAATAACCCATTCTAAACCCACTGAACATATCATACCTGATCTCTCCTGGCTTCACTGGCTCCCTGTCTACTGTCGAAAACAATTCAAAATACTGCTCTTAACATTTAAAGCTCTCCACAATCCTGTCCCTCCCTGCCTCACTGATCACCTACAGATTTACACTCCCTGTTGCCTCCTCAGATCTTCATCTGCAGCTTTACTTTCTGTACCACACATCAAACTCTGTTATATGGGAGCTCGAGCATTCTCTCAACTCTGGAATTCTCTTCCCTCTCACATCTGTCAGCTAGACTCAATAACACAGTTTAAAACTGTCCTTGAAACATATCTGTTTAAACTAGCATACCAACTATGAGTTTATCACAGTTACAACCAGCTATCTTTGATGTTTGCTACTATTAATGGACCTTTATTGCTATTTGATTTTATTGTCCTATTTGTTTTTATCTTTATTATTGTTGTTTAATTCATTTTAAGGTCACCTTGAATGCAAAGAAAGGCACCTATTAAATAAAATGTATTATTGTTGTTATTATTATTATGGCAAGGTGGCCTGAGAGTACCCATGATGCCCACACTGGAGCCAATTCAGCAGTCTGTAAAAATGAGTTTGGTGGTGGATGGCTAATGGATGTTGGTGGATTTGTGCATACCTGTTTACACCGGTAAATAACCTCAGTACAGTGACCGAATTAGCAAACCTGCAATGTGTTGGAACATATTATATTTATGAAATACAACTCTGCTCTCTTCAGAAATTACTAGGTAATATCAGATGTTCACCTCAGTGACGGTCACAGCATTGTGACGGTCGTGTGTGCAGTGCTGCAGGTGTTCCCCAGCCTAACGAAGAAGAGATGGAGGTTGTAAAAGTAAAAATTTCCTGATGTTAGAACAGAGGGTGTATACCAGGCTAAGCTAATCCCAATTACTTTGTTATCTTTAACAGTATGCATTTAATTCGTCTCCAAGTATTCCAAAAACAGTATATTTAACATTCAAACACAAAACGTGCAGTCCAAAGGAGTTTGGAGGTTTTTAATACATAATGGAATTAATTTGGTGGTACTCATCTTCCTTTAGAAACTATTTAAAATAACAGATGATATAAATAAAATATAGAGTCCAAAAAGGTTTGGACCAGCCTCCTGTATAATGTTTCCCAGCTGCGAAAGAGTTAAATTGGGAGGACATTGTGTACAGTGTGGCACCCGGCTGGGATTCATGCCCGGGCTGGGATGCCCAGGAGGACCGGAGGAGGGCTTGTGCCTCCTCCAGAACATGAGGGGGCATCCGCCCTGGATGCCTTGGGGGCCACGGGTACAGAGCATGGAAGCTCTACCCTGTAGGGGCCCATGGTGATGCCTTGATGCCTTGGGAGCCCTGGACCTCAGCACTTCCGCCACACCCGGAAGTGCTGGGGGGAAGAGGATTGGGGACACCCGGAGGACTTCCGGATACACCGCCAGAGCTTCCGCCACACAGGGGTGTGGCTACAGAAGCTCCTCAGGATGCACCTGGAGTCCATCCGGGGTGAATAAAAGGGGCTGCCTCCCTCCAGTCAATAGCAAGAGTTGGGAGGAGTAGGACGAAGCTTGGAGGAGAGGAGTGGAGGTGGACCTAAGAGACTGAAGGCATTGTGTTGTGTGGCCAAGGACTGAAGGGGAGATTGGTGCCGAGGCACTGGGTTGTGCTCACGATAAGTGTAAATAGTAGTGTATAATAAACGTGTGGTGGACTTTAAAATGCTCTTCGTCTGTCTGTGTCCGGGTCATATTCCACAACAGGTACGAGTCCAAAACAGAACTGACTTAAGGAGGCAAAGATAGCAGTTTTAAGAGAAAGCAGAGGGAGTGAGGTCATCAGGGCCAGAACTGGAAGTGAGGTCATCAGGATCGGAAACGGAAGTGAGGTCATTGGACCCCGGTGGAATTTCCTGTAATCGGTCTGCAGTGGAAAGAGAGAAAGGATCAGTACACTCCGCCACCCCCTGGTCTGTATATACATATACTAACAATTTTAAAATTGCCTCTAGACCAGTGGTCCCCAACCTTTTTGACAGCAAGGACCACTTTATTAGATGCAAATTTTTCCACGGACCGGTCGTTGGGCAGTTTTATACATAATTTATATAACATTTCTATTATTATTAAGCAGTTCGCATACGTTCGCAACCTGAGATTTTTCTTCTTTTTTTGCATATAACAAAGACATATGCTTTGCATTTGTCATTCCATCAGATTGCACATCACAAACATTAACACTGTTATCGTTTTTTTCGTGTCTGCCGTTTCTATAGGAGGGTGACAATGAGTTAAATTCCAATGGATGTTTTTCAAATGTTGACAAGCAAAAAGCGAAAGGTATCACTGAAAACCACAGAAAACAAAAACAGCAAAAAAAACAGTACGAGGAAAGTTCGAAGAAAGAATTTTTTTTACAATGTTTCTGTTTGGGGATCGTTGTGCAAACGTGCACATCTGAGCTGCGACCACAGATCTAACTGCTCTGTGGATGATTCATTCAGGCATTTCAAGGTCACTTCGTTGTAATGAAGCATCTGCTGAATGTACTTCGTAGTAACGCGATTTCTATAGACTCATGTCATATTGGGAAACTATCGGGACCGTAACAATACTTTGTTGTAATACTCTCTCCTCTCTCTGCGCCGCTGCAAAGCCCCGCCCGCCAAGCGTTCTGAAAAGTCTGAGTGAGTCTCCGTTGCCGGCAGTTCTCTCGCGGCCCGGCTGTCAGACAGCTGCGGCCCGGTAGTGGGTCGCGGACCGGTGGTTGGGGACCCCTGGTCTAGACTGTCCAAGCGGTGTCTATGTAGCTAAAAGAGAGCAAAGTTGGGTTGTGATGTGCTGGCACTTCTTCTCTTTGTGTTTCCTCTCACTGTTGGAAAGGCTGCCATATCCCTCTGTAAACAATTGCATTCTTTTGTCACCTAAAGGAATAAAACATTATGTTTCATGTTGTGTGTCCATTATTTCTTTTGTGTTTGTTTTAGAGCTCAGGGCAGTGAAGGAGCAGTACAGGATAAAGCTGGAGCAGAAGTTGCAGAATAACAGCATGAAGGAAGTGTGGGATGGGAAGAAGATCATCACTGGCTGCAGCTCGAAGCGGGGTAGCACCATCGAGAAAGACGTGAAGAGAGCAAACCAAATGAACAACTTCTTTAACAGGTTTGACCACCCTAACCCACTCTCACTCTCACCTCGGAGTACTGCACCCTCCACACATCCTTCTGCTGATACCAGCATAGGAGAGACATCCCCACCCATAATTACAACAGCGCAAGTGAGCAGAGAGCTGAGGAGACTTCGTGCCAGCAAAGCAGCAGGTCCAGATGGAGTATCGCCACGACTGCTGAAGGTCTGTGTATCGGAGCTGGGGGGTCCTCTACAGTGCATCTTTATCCTGAGCCTGGAACAGGGGAGAGTCCCAAGGCTTTGGAAAACATCTTGCATCACCCCAGTCCCAAAGATATCATGTCCTAGTGAGTTGAATGACTTCCGGCCTGTTGCTCTGACATCACATGTGATAAAGACTATGGAGAGGCTGCTGCTTCACCACCTGAGGCCACAGGTTCAACATGCCCTCGACCCTCTGCAGTTTGCATATCAGGAGAAGGTGGGAGCGTAGGATGCCATCATCTATATGCTACACCGATCCCTCTCCCACTTGGACAGAGGCAGTGGTGCTGTAAGAATTATGTTTCTAGACTTCTCCAGCGCCTTCAACATAATCCAACCTCTGCTCCTTAGGGACAAGCTGACAAAGATGGGAGTAGATTCATACCTGGTGGCATGGATCATGGACTATCTTAAAGACAGACCTCAGTATGTGCGTCTTGGGAACTGCACGTCTGACATTGTGGTCAGCAACACAGGAGCGCCACAAGGGACTGTACTTTCTCCAGTCCTGTTCAGCCTATATACATCGGACTTCCAACACAACTCGGAGTCCTGCCACGTGCAAAAGTTCGCTGATGACACTGCTATCGTGGGCTGCATCAGGAGTGGGCAGGAGGAGGAGTATAGGGACCTAATCAATGACTTTGTTAAATGGTGCAACTCAAACCACCTACACCTGAACACCAGTAAAACCAAGGAGCTGGTGGTGGATTTTAGGAGGCCCAGACCCCTCATGGACCCCGTGATCATCAGAGGTGACTGTGTGCAGATGGTGCAGACCTATAAATATCTGGGAGTGCAGCTAGATGATAAATTAGACTGGACTGCCAATACTGATTCTCGGTGTAAGAAAGGACAGAGCCGGTTATACTTCCTTAGAAGGCTGGCGTCCTTCAACATCTGCAATAAGATGCTGCAGATCAGACGGTTGTGGCGAGCGCCCTCTTCTACACGGTGGTGTGCTGGGGAGGCAGCATTAAGAAGAAAGACGCCTCACGCCTGGACAAACTGGTGAGGAAGGCAGGCTCTATTGTTGGCATGGAGCTGGACAGTTTAACATCTGTGGCAGAGCGAAGGGCGCTCAGCAGGCTCCTATCAATTATGGAGAATCCACTGCATCCACTAAACAGTATCATCTCCAGACAGAAGAGCAGCTTCAGCGACAGACTACTGTCACTGTCCTGCTCCACTGACAGATTGAGGAGATCGTTCCTCCCCCAAACTATGCGACTCTTCAATTCTACCCGGGGGGTAAACATTAACATTATACAAAGATATTGTCTGTTTTTACCTGCATTATTATCAATCTTTAATTTAATATTGTTTTTTTGTATCAGTAAGGTGCTGCTGGAGTATGTGAATTTCCCTTGGGATTAATAAAGTATCTATCTAGAAATAATAGCTGTCTGATGTGGATGCCTATTTATATGCCTTGTCTGGCTTTCATTAATCACTGACTTGACCGTGTTATTGGCTGAAATCACACACTTTCATCTCTATGCTTTACATAAATCATCTATATTTTATCAAAAACAAAACACAGCCATTCACCTGCACCCACTTCACCATTTTGTGTTGTCCGTACTTGTTATACGAATATGCAGTAGTCTTTTATCTAAAAATGTCATCCAGCAGTAACACTAACAAGAGGAAATGCAAATTCTTGGATCACATGAAAACGAAGTATCCATGCTTTGGTGACAGATGCACCGAAAATGAAGCAAAGTGTTTGGTTTGTGATTCTTATGTGTCCATTGCAAACAAAGGTACCACTGATTTAGAACAACATTTTACCAACTAAAAAACACAGAAACAGGGTAAAGACATTTGCTTTGTCTGCAAAAGTCATTCAGCAGAATCTTTGAAGACACGTGCTGCTGAAGCAACATTAGCATTTCACACTGTCGCTCATCATCAGTTATTTAAATCTAAGAATTGCACTGCTGGTCTAATTCGTAGGCTGTTTGGTGACTCCGAAACGGCTAAAAATATGTCATGTGCCAGGACAAAAATGGAGGCAATTATAAACAATGTCATTGGTCCTTGCACTGTTACGGACGTAGTAAAGTCATTACATGGCATTAACTGCTTTGGAATTGCAACTGATGCCAGTAACCATGGTGTAGAGAAATTATTCCCAATAATCATTCAGTATTTTAATTGGAAAGCTGGTGGAACTCAGAGTAGATTATTTGCACTGGACATCATGCCAAATGAAATGTCTGAAACGGTATCTAATTACCTGCTGGAAACCCTTGAGAACTACAGTCTGTCATCAAAATGCATTGCATTTGCAGGAGACAATGCAAACGCGAACTTTGGGGGCATCGACAGGAAAGAAGGCAAAAACGTTTTCTCACAGTTGAAAATGAGCCTTAAGAAGCCATTGGTGAGCCTTGGATGTCTAATTCATGCTCTTCACAATTGTATTAAACACGAAGCAGATTTAATGGCAGTCGATGTTGAAGCAATTGTGCTGAAGGTGTTCACCTATTTTTTTATGTATATTGTTCGCACAAAGGCTCTAAAAGATTTCTGTGAATTCACTGATGTTAACTATCAGAAGTTGCTATACCACAGCAAAAATGGTGGCTCAGCCTATTTCCAGAAATTAAGAGGCTATTGCAGTTATTACCCGTGCTGAAAATATACTTTAAGAGCAAAAATCAGCCACAGGTACTGATCAAGAATTTTTTCGAGAACAGTTTTTCAGAAGTATATTTGTGGTTTTTGCATTTGCTGATGTCAGTTTTTCAAGTGAAAATTGCAGCCAGTGAAACAGAAGAAACATCGGCGTTGGAGGTTTGTAACAACCTACAGCTGATAAAGCAGATTCAGTCCGTGTACCAAGGGTGCATTGATAATTTGGAAAAGTGGTTGACACCCATCAATGAATTTTCAGTGCTTTCGCTGGATGTTTTTAAACAAAGTGAAAGACAGTACAATGATCTGTTGCCATGTGTACAGTATATCAGCAAAAAGGTATTGTTGTAGGCGATGTTCGGTTGTTTGACCAGGACAGAAAGATACGTTTTTTGACAGTCTCCTTCATGAAAAGTGGTGTTCATCCTTTCTAAGTTGTGCAAATGAAGCCTGTTACTCAGAGCTGCTTAAGACCTGCAATTTTTTCTTTTGTATTCCTGGGTACAATGTCAGCGTTAAAAGAGCATTTTCCTTGATCAACACAAAGTGGACGAAAGAAAGAAACAGACTGTCTGTTGACTCTGTCAGAGGAATTGTTCTTACTAAATACAATTTTAAGAACGTTTCTTGTCTGGAAATCCACACCTTTGTCCCCAGAACGATGAACTGCCTGCAAAAAGTCACCTCATCTGAAAAATATGAAACTGCGTAGAAATTTTAATTATGATGACTCATTTTGTGACCTGTCAAATGAATTGTTTTAAAAGTTTTCATTGTAACACACTATCCACACTGTGTTTCGTGACTAGAAAGGGCCGCATTCTCCTTTGTCCTCCCTTAGGTGTGCAGGTATCTGGTAACCCTAGGACTCCTGACTCACCACAATGAAAATATACAGTAAGCTAACATGCATCTCTTTCTTTCTTTCTTTCTTTCTTTCTTTCTTTCTTTCTTTCTTTCTTTCTTTCTTTCTTTCTTTCTTTCTTTCTTTCTTTCAAGATAATCTGTTACCCTAGTTCTATTATAACTGGTACTTCTTCTGCTTCGACTGAAGTTTTTGATAGTTTAATTTTAGTAAATTATTCTTCATGTTTCCCCTCCTCCACTGGAAAATGAAAAATATACTATACCAAAAGAAGTGAACAATCTGCATCTAGATACTCTAATGTTAGTACCAATTAAACATATTGAACAGATTTCACTGTAATAACTTCTCCCAGAGATCACATCCTTTTAGATCAAACCAGTATGCCATATGAGCAGCAAGTGATGTTAAGAATGTCCTCTTATCCATGTTAAACAATATTTTTAAACACATGGAGCAAGCTTAAAACCTCTTCAAGATTTTGTTTGTTGATTTTAGCAATACATTTAACTTCTCAGTCAACAGATGCAGCTGAGTTGATTTAATTTAGGATTAATACAAATTTAATATGTGGTTGTACAAAATTCTTAAGAATAGCAGCCAGCAAGTGTGCTTTAACTCTATATTGTCTTTGCAAAAAATTAACAGACACTCTAGTGTACATTTTGTGCATAAATGATTACTGAGCTTAATTCTTACTTCACACATGTGGTACGTAGATAGATAGATAGATAGATAGATAGATAGATAGATAGATAGATAGATAGATAGATAGATAGATAGATAGATAGATAGATAGATAGATAGATAGATAGATAGATAGATAGATAGATAGATAGATAGATAGATAGATAGATAGATAGATAGATAGATAGATAAAGCAAATTTGAGAATTCCATATGAAGAGACTTTAAGGCAGTTTTTTTTCTGTTAGGCCATTTTCTGTATTTTGTTAGTTTCAGGCAATTCTTTCATTTAGCGTTTCTTGTTAACATGTGACATCTGTACTAACTGGACATGGAGGTAGCAGTTTAAAGTAAAGTTGTTTGCTTTGATTTATCCACAAATTTGGACAGTTGGGTGGTACAGCATATGGAGTGGACTTTATACTGTCATGGTAAAGATGTCATGCATCACACACACACACAGCGACAGCCTGGCAACACTGCACCACTAAGAGCAAACAATGGTGGTTCCCATAATAAAAACAACATGGCATTGTTGAACGACATATTTCAAAAATAATTTCCTTTAAAACATTCTGACTCAAGAAGCAATTACACCATTACATTTCATGACCCAAAGATTTATATCCGTATTATTATTACAGGCCAAGGAAAAAAACTGAGAAATTCTGCAGAAAAGCCCAGATCCTGAGAGCATCATTGTCACCATTGCTATAAATCCCGCTGCCAAGTACAACATGTTGTATGGTCCTTGTATGGAGATCCTACAAGTATAAGGAGAAGCACCTTTTCAATGCCAAGAAAACTGCTATTTTGTTTACATAAAAACACACATTTTTTAGTGCCAGGAATCTTGAACTCTGGACTGAGCAGGAGTAAAAAATCCAGCAAGTTGTTTTTTTCTGTCTAGTCCACAGTGCCGGTTGTCCGACAACCAGACAGAAGCAGCCATGATTCTGGCCTCTCTGTTTAACTTCCTCAGCCACAACCAGACAGCAGCTGCCTTGCTTATGTCATTTCAGTCTGCTCTGCTCTTTAGCCAATAGATGGCGGCCGTCCTGTAAACTTAAAGGCTGTATGCCTTGGTTTGTGTCCAGTTTCTTGTCCTTTTATGAGGCAACTGTTTTCCTTTGTGGGTTGCAGCAGTTCTGATTGAGCTGCCAGCAACTACATTTAAGTGCCTGCACTAAAACATCTATTGTATTATAAGGAAAGCCTTCTGATTTCTTCTGTTATTTTTGTGATGACTGTAACGTCATCTAGAGTTTAACTGCTACTAGAACACAAGCCTCAATAAGAGAGAGAGAGATGGCCAATGCTCACAGGGAGACAGCATCTCAGCGTGTCAGTGCGAGAAGGCAGGAACTGTTAGTGGTGGCAAACCAAGTAATGTGCGGAGCCCCAGAAGTGCAACAGGCAAACAATGGAGAGCAGAGGGGACGTGTTATCTTGTCCCAGGGTGCCCGAGAGCATAGAACCCAACTATTCCTCATCTGGATTGTTTCCATAATGTCAGTCTGTTACTGTTCACAGGTCATTCACATGAAATGACATCAAAACAGATGTATATGGACGGATATTATCAGAAAAATAAAATGTTAGACAGTCTGTTCCACCTGTTGTCTGTACGTATCACCATATTTATTTTATTTACTTTACTATTAATTGGTGCATTTTTTGGAGTTATGTTTACTAAAAAAGAAGGAGCTGGATGGAGGCCACAGCAGATTTCTAGGGCTTCGTCCACCCACTCTAAAGCACATAAGCTGTACTCCATTTTGTGAAATCATCTGTCCAATTGTACTTTCATATCTCACAGATTACTTATTTATTAGCGAAAAAAGTTTAAGAACTAGTCAAGCATTTGGGTGAAACATTCAGTAACAAATAGTGTGAGATGACACGAAGCACAAATTCTCTTGATACAGTTTATTAGTTAAAACATATACTGTATTATGCTGGCTTGCGTTTAATTATATGCAAGGTGCAAACTGATATTTGTTAAATAACTGTGACAGAAAGGAATGTAATGTAATCATGATCAATGAGGATGTCTTTCCTGAAAGCAAGAGTCTCATTTGTGGTTTTATGTGTTTGGTTTTATGGGTGGAAGGGAAGCGTCAGTCCTTCAGCTTACCTTTCTTGTGCTGGGTAAAAGCAGACATCATAATCATGTAGCAAATAATTCATAAACCATGTCCTAAAATAAGATTATTCCTCTCTATTGTTTTGATTGAAAGACTCTTGATTTTTTACGTAAGTAAAGATGATTACTTTGTTCTTAAATAATATGGTCTCTCATGTGTCGTAAATTGTCGCATGCACAGTGGCCACGATTCAACATTAAAGCATGCCTGGTAGCAAAATGTGATATGAAAAATAAAAATGATGTCACCAATCCAGGCAATGAAACCAGTAAATAAAATTAATTCAAAAGAAAAACAAATATGGAAAAATAATTTAAAGAGAATTTAATCTGCCACTGATCTTGAGCAGATTAGATTATCGCTAAAAGCTGGAGATCCTTACATTTGCGATTAAAATGTTACCTTCTATAGGTGTTTACACAGTAAAAATGTAATCATTTTTATATTGGCTTTGTTGCAAGATCAAAAACAGTACAAATAAAGTGGAATCACTTCATGACACTGTGTGAGTGCTGAGTATTGAAATACTGTCCCATACACTATTCATTCATGTGGTAGGGTGTTCTTCTATCATATTTATTTACAGTTCTTTATTGGTGCACCCTGATACAGATTTTTATTTCAACATTTTACTTAAAAAGCATTAGTGAACTATAGTTTAGTCATGTAGTTTAAAGATACAATCCAAGGATGCACTGGGACACATCATCAGTGATGTTTCCTGAGGTGTTCAGGTGTTTCAGGTCTCACAACATCAGATACCCTCACTCAGTTGACCCAGCCAGGGTTGATCAGGCCCTGGCTTGGGTCTCAGCAGCAACAGCCCATAATTCAGACCTCCTTGATCCAAAGCCACCCCTGGAGGTCTTTTCTGCATTCTCTATGGTGGATTTTAAGGCTCTCCTTTATGCAGCTCCTATGATGCCAAGCAGGGTGTAGACCTTGCAAAGCCTCAATACCCTACCTCACTGGGCTCACAAAGAGTATTCCAGCCACTCCTTTGGCACTGCTCTACCAGTTCATGGTACTTGGGATGCTTTTGTTCATCAGCCTCTTCAATGAAGTCATCCCAAGGGACAGCCAATGCCACTATAAGCACCTGTTTTGGACAGGTAGATGTTAACACCATGTCTGGCCTCAAAAACATTGATGTAACATAGTCTGGGAACTTGAGCTGCCTGCCCAAGTCTACTTGCAGTTCTTAGTCCAACGTTGAGGTGAGCAGGCTGGCTGTTACTGAAGGCTGTGGTGGAGGCTGCTCTCCTGCCCTGACAGAGGAGATGTATCGCTGGCTCTGGATGACCCTGTTATTAGCCATGGCTCTAAAGATGGCCTCTATCACTGCCTTGAGCACCTGGTCATGTCACCAGCAGTAGCAGCCATCAATGAGGGCTATTGTGCAGTCACTGCGTATGTGCTCCAGTGAGCCCTTTCCAGTGCAGAGGGGACATACTGGAGACTCAGTCTTGCTCTAGGTGTGTAGATTTGCTGGGCAGACTAGGACATCATACACGGCTTGAACCATGAACTTGATGCCCTGTGGTCACCTCAAAATAATTATAATTATGTTATACTACATTCATTAACATAGGTTAATACTTATTTCCGTTTAAACAATATGGCTTCAGTCAGAATTGTTTACAGGCTTCTAGTTTAATTATTAGTTTGGTAAAGCACCTTGGGGCGAGGTTTGCTATGACAAAGGTTGTATCAAATATTGACTGATTTACATGTGCTGCTTCAAGTTTTTACTACCAAAGACACCCCAAGTCCAAGCAAATCACTAAACATTAGTATTTTTGGATCAAATATATTAAATAAAATTAACTCAACAGCAATAAAATTCAATGCCAAAACTCCATCACTTTTTATAATCTATTTTTACAAAGACGTATACTGTTTTTCAACTTTAAAAGAGTAAACAAAAGAACAGAATTATCATGATTTACAGAAAATTAGTTGAAAATTATCTGATCAAAGACTTGAGGAAAAAAAAAGGAAAAAAGTCCAATTTTGGAATTTGTATACAGGTGACAGTATATTTGGGAATTACCTCAACCTTAGGAGGAAAACAAAAAAGGAACAATTCACACAATTCCAGAAGACATGGGCTTTTAATCAGGAAAAAAATCAATCCATTTGTAGATGATTATTTTATTGGGATGATCCAGATGTGTTTGTCTAAAGTAACAACACAACTGTGTTAATAAAAAATAATTGAAACGCAAAAGTTAATAAGTTTATGCTCTTTCAAATAATTTTAAAGACACATAAAATAAGTGCAATTGATTTAAAAAGCTTTTTTTTTCAAAACAAAATATAGTTTGAACATGATTTTTTGTTCCACTAAAACAATTATAAAATATCACAAATTAATAAAAATAAGACAGGAAGGTAGAGAGTCTGGTTTGCTTGGATATACCTGTATCTGGGAAGGTTGATTGAAGTATTTCAGAAGTGGACGGATGCAGCAACAATGCTATCTACTGTATACTGTATGTGTGTAACCCAGCATAAATAATGTACATTTATTATATAATAATAATATAATATATTTATTATTATTAATAATAATAAAATAATATTTATCTGTTATTATAGTAAATTTATTATTACTTCAGCTGTGTTTGCTGCAGTGTATCAGATTTATTCTAAATGAGTAACTGAATCCTAGAGTTAAGGTAAACTTGATTGATATGTCCAATTATTGTCATTAAATCTGTTCAGGATCTTGTTTATATGCAGAAGAAGTGGTACCTCTGGAGTAGGTACTGTACAGGACATTGGTGGTTAAATTCTGAGTGAACTGAAAACATGTATTATACACAGAAGTGTCTGATGTGGAACGTGAGGTAGTCAAGTCTGGTGATGTGACATGGCGTCTACTGAATAGTATTATGACCAGTCTACAGTATACAGTAGAAGACATTGCATGATATGGCAACACAACACTATGGAACTGCTACATACACTGCTGTAACAAAGGCTACAAGCCTTTTTAGTAACATGTTTTAGTGTGTTAGATGGTGTCACAAGCTCCACATAGAGCCATAGCAAGGTTTGGGGCAGCCACCCATATCTTTGGTTTCCTGGCTGCAAATTGCAAATAAATGACAGCACTGATGTGCACAAACTGGAGTGCAAAACAGAACTGAGGGAATAGGGGAAAGGTGGAGGCTTTTAAAAGTCAGGGCAGGAAGTGACGTCAAAGGAGCCGGGGTCAGAAAGGTCTTCAGCCATATGCTCGAGCCCAGACGTGACTTCAAGGGGGCCAGAGCCGGCATGGCCTTCCTCTATAGGTCCGGACCCAGAAGTGACGTCAAGAGGGCCAGGTGCAATCTCCCGTGAATGGTCTGCAGGAAAGTGAGAAAAAGAGTCAGTGCACTCTGTCACATCCTGGTCTGATTCGGAACTGCCCTTACTCAAGCCCTTTAGCTACCTCTCATGCGCACATGTGACAATGTTTAAATGGAAGAGAATTACATGACAATAGACAGTATACAGAACTGGAGTCCTTATGTAGTGTTAATTAATTGTACTCAGTAAATGTATTCAAACTACAGGGTTTAAATTTTACTGCTCTGAAAAGAGAAGGAGGTCATTTATGTGCTATTGTAAGTTTTAAACATACTACAATGGCACTTTGAAATTAACTAGTGGAAAACACAGGCCTTTGGTCCTTAAATAAAAGGGAATTGCAAGGGGTGAAGTCGAGCAATGCATGTGGAAGTCCAAAATGAATTAAACGTGTTAGTGAAAAAAGAAAAGCATGGAAATCACAAATGCAAGAATGTGATGAAACATTAAACCAAAAGCTTGAAGTACTCTGTGTGTTTTACTGGAGTTGGTCTTGTGGTGAGGAAGCTGTATGACGTCTGTCTGTGCCTGTAGCTTGTATTCTTGTGTAAGCTGCATTGTATTTATAAATGCTTAGATGAATGGGCCAAGGAAAGTATCTATAGTAGGGAGTGGTACAGAACATAGCAATAGCAATGTTTGGTGATGTTATAAAGATGACTTTAAGTTCATTCATTCAAAGGAAAAAACTTTTAAAAATTAGTAGTGACTTACTGTATCATTCAGTGGGTTTGAATAGATGTTTACCACAAACATAAATTAGTAATTACTTTTGTTCACTGAAAAGTGACATCTTCCATTGGTCTGTTTCTATCACATTCTAAAAAAATAGCATTTCCATCATAGCCTTTTATTTAAATTACATCTCTATTTTGCCTACTTGAAAAAGTGGCAAATGCTTCTTTTTGAATTGCATTGAGACGTTAATGCAAGTGGACAACAGTTTTGGCTTTTTCAAAAACAGAAGCCTCTCCATTTCTGAGTTATTGACATGTTTGTTGTACATAGAAAATTGTAGGACAGGCTGGCATTATTATTTTGCCAGGATGGAACCCAAGTCTTGGCTTAGCAAACCACTGTCAGACACTCTGATTGCCACCTACAAAGTTTCAGTCTGCCTGGTGGGGCTCCTTCCCAAACTGCAGCTTTACACCTTATCTGATAAGATGATTGATACCAGCAGAGTCATCTCCCAAAGGAACAAGCTGGATAACCAAGTTCTGAAGCACCATAAATCAAGGGTGAACAACATTTATGTACAGTACTTTGCACCAGTGGTCAACCAAGAGAATGGACCTATTTTCACACAAGAAGATAATGGAAATACCTCTGTTTTTTCCTTTAAAAACATCAACCACAGCCTATCTAACTGCTGTTCTCATCAAACTACTGCTCAGCCTGGCTGTAACTTTGACTGCCCATAGCCAGAATCCATTGCTGATAGGTTGTGGCTGCAACAGATGTTGAACCAATCCCTTTACTCCAAAAGGGCAACTGTGCTGGACTGGAAGGGTAGAACTTGTCTTTATTGGAATTTGAACAAGGTTTTCATTAGTCCAACCTTGCTGAGAAATAGCAAGATCATGAGCAAGAGAGACACACTTAAAAGCCACTCGTACTCCATGATAACAACTGGAGCTGAGTGATCACCAGCTGACCCTACTACTTTGCTAGCAACTGAGGACACTGTGCGTGCAAAACCTTGAACAGAAACTGTAGTACTATCTGCAACCAGAAGGTGCGACCAGAGAACAAAGAAGGAGATGAGCTCCTAAATAAAGAAGAAAAGCTCACTGAAAAAGTCTTCCATGTATCTGGAGAAAGCCAACCAGGAAAGGAATAAAGCATCGCTCACCTCAACACATAAGTACTACTTTGTTTAAGAAAACTATTAATTTCAATGTAATACAGTAGATAGGATAATGCAAGGTTTTACTGTAAAGTAATAAATTGTAATTAATTGCATCCTTGTGAAGGATACGCGCTGGCTATTATGAGTGTCTCATCCTAAATTCAAAAACAAAAGTGCATAGCAACATCGCACACATACACATACTCACATACACAAACAAATCAAACACTGCGCGGTAGGGGTTGGTAAGCCAGCACAGAGGTTAGCTGTGAGGAAACAAATGCCACAGCAAAACCACAACAAGTTTAATAACCAGCTAAAGAATTTTTCCATCTTGAACACATGAATTGAAAGATCAGGATTCATAAGTTATGTATCTGTTTCTATAAGAGAGAAGTTAAACTATGCTTTCATAATTTTATGTTTTGTGTTGTTTGTTATTTTTTTGTTATATCTATACATCTAAATACCTATACATCTAAATACCTATACATATATGTATATACTATAATAAAAAAAATCCTGGGACGAGACGTGACTTTTTTAGAGAGATACTTTCACGTCCCATGAGACAAGACTTTGTGGCAAGAGACTTAACCACGCCCGGGGCCCGCACATAAAAGACAAAGAGCAGACAACAAACTAGAACATCATAAAGAATTCAAAAACATTGGCACGATACACATGTAGAGCAGGTTAGAGATAATGAAAGTACTAAAATTCGAACGTCTCAAAAAAATGAAAGTAAAGATCCCATTAGTGCAAACGGAAATTATTACTCCGTGAAATAATGGAACAGTGAAAAGGGATTGAATATATTGTTTGAATTTAAACTTTAAGTCGGAGACTTGTAGATTGTCTAATTCATGTTGCCATCAGGGAAAAATAGTGTTTCTTCTCAATGAAGAGGCGTATCTGTGAAAATTAAAAGATTTGTTGTTTGATGAAAGTGAAATCCACATAAGCGAGTGCCAGAAATGTGAAGTGACTGGCACATAACGCAGGCCAGGAGGGTTGGAGAGCGAAGCGAGCAGGGGGCAAAGCCCCCTAGTATATATACTGGTAAAATTCCGTTACAACAAATATCTTTACAACAAAGTTTTCATTACAACAAAGTATTTTTATGGTCCCGACAGTTTCCCCATATGACATGAGTCTATAGAAATCTCGTTACTACGAAGTACATTCCGCAGATACTTTCATTACAACGAAGTGCCCAAAAGACCTTGAAATGCCTGAATGAATCATCCACAGAGCAGTTTTTCTGTGGCCGTGTTCTGCACAACGATCCCTAAACAGAAACATTATAAATTTTTTGTTTCTTTCTTCGAACTTTCCTCATACTGTTTTTTGCTGTTTTTGTTTCCTGTGGTTTTCAGTGATACCTTTTGCTTATTTCTCATCAACATTTGAAAAACATCCATTGGAATTTAACTCAATGTCACCCTTTTATAGAAACGGCAGACACGAAAAAACAATAACTGTTCATATTAGAAAAATAAAAACAATTTTTGGGGCTCTCGATTGCGACAAAAAGAAAAAAGACGTTGCCAGTGAATTCGGAATTTCGCCATCGACACTGTCAACTTTCTTGGAAGACCGAGCAAAAAAATGAAGAAAAATCTCGGGTTTCAAACGTATGTGAACTGCTACATTTGAAGACGTAGAAAAAGCCGTTTTTATGTGGTTCAGTGATGCTTGTTCAAGCAACATTCCTATTAATGTGGCACTCATTCAAGAAAATGTGAGGTTTCTAAACTCTCTTTGGACCTCTCACAAATGGACAACACGCCGAAGAGCTTCCTGAAGTGCGATGACTGTGACTGTGAAAGACTGTTTATATGTTGCCAGGGCAACAGCAGCCTCACAGCTCTGATGCAGCTCTACACCGAAGCAAACAGAAAAGATCTCGATGGTTGATTTAAGGAACATTGTAAATGCAGGGAACAGTATTACTTGGCCACTAACCTGGCCACAACCCTGCCTGACTGCTGTGTCTGTGTATAGCAGAGTGGCAGATCACACTACAATAAATAATCGTGCTGTTCCTGTTTCAAGCTGAATAAAGCTGGTTTTGCTAAAGTACTGAGACTCAGCCTCATGTTTTGTGGTGCAAGACAGGGACTTACAACGTGACCCTGATCTTTTAGTATTTGCTTCTATGGCGCTTCACTGCACCGCCGTGAGCATGCTATTGCCCTGCCCTGGCAACAGACAATTTTCCACAGATGGGCAATCGCGGTTCGGGACGCACTTCAGTGTGATGTTCCCATTGGGTGGGGGGAATCCCAAAAGAGTTCAGAAACCTCACAATATGAAGAAGAAGAAAAGGATGATTCTGCTTCTGAATGATAACTGTGCTGCCCACAACATGCTTCCACATTTAGATAAAGTTTGTGTTGAATTCCTCCCACCCAGTTGCATGACAGTGCTTCAGCCATTGGATTTGGGCATCATTCGCACCCTGAAAGTGTATTATCACAAGGAAATGCTGAGAAAAATTCTCGTCAGCATAACTTGTAGACAGGAGAAGATTAAAATTAATGTGGAAGAAGATATTGAAATGATTGCAAATGCCTGATGCAAGTTAAAGAAAGCACTATAGTGACAAATACAGAATCTCATTACAACGAAATTTTCATTACAACAAAATGTTTTTTAGGTCCCTGGCAGTTAGTGGTAACAGAATTTTACATGTGTATGTATATATATATATATACAGTTTATATATATATATATATATATATATATATATATATATACTGTATATTCTAACAAAGGCGCTATATATGTGCCCGACCCGACACAGACTCCCACCGGAGACACGTATATAAGCCAAATAAACTTTTATTTTTCTTCACCTGTGGGTACGTCTTTCCCGTAGTCCTCCTCCTCCTGACTCAGGCTTCTTGAGTGGTGGCTGGTGGTCCCTTTTATAGTCCACCCGGGTGTGGGGAAAACACTGCCCATAAAGGCTCAGGAGTCCCAGCTGCAGCACCCCCTGGTGGCAGCTGCAGGACCCAACAGGGCTGCACCCAACTCCAATTCCCATGGAGCCCTGCGGGAAAATGTGGCACTGCTCCAACCCAGGGGGCTGCCATCTAGCATCCAGGGTACAAAGTAATTGCATTATTTTGTGTTTGGATTGTTTGTGAAAGTAAGTACCTTCTATCACAGCGCAAAACCACAACAGAGAAAGTGAAAGTGTCAAGTTTATTAATAATTGTTGGAATCCAAGCCAAGAAGTTAAACAGAGATTGAACCTACATTAACTTTGCATCCTTTAAGGGTTATTTTGTTGATTGTTTTAATGAATTACTAGCATTAACAAAAGGTAAAACTGATCATTGATTAACTGTGTGATCATACACTTCCTGCACTTCTTCCTCATGTCCCACAGGCAGTACACAATCCCAAAAGCACCAAAACAAAACAAAAGGCACACTACTCTTTGCACCACCACTCCTTCCAGAAAGCGTTGTCCTCCTCCTCCTGACTCAGGCTCCTGGAGTGGTGACTGCTGGCCCCTTTTATAGCTAACCCAGAAGTGCTTCAGGTGCTTGATCACCTGCCTCCGATTGCACCTCCGGGTGTGGCTGGACGGGCTCAGGAACCCCTGCACCACCTCCTGGTGGCCACCCTGGATCCCAATAGAGTTGTGAAGAACTCCATCTCCCATAGAGCTCTGCAGGTATCTGAGGCACCACAGTCACCCAGGGGGGCTGCCACCAAGTGGTCCTGGGGAAGTACTGTGCAGCCCATGCTTGCTCCCCTGGAACATATAGAGAAGGGGCGTCCCGGCCGGGCATGGGCCCTGGCCATCCATCACAGTATAATATGATATGTTACTGAAACTGTCAGGCGTGTGTATGTGTGTGTGGTGTATTTGCTTTTTTTGTCCTAAACTCATTTGCACTGTGTCTGGGGAGATTATGAATAGAAGCCCATATGGATGTAAAAAGTAAGGAGCTGTTAATACTGTGTATGTGTCCTTAAAGATTTATTCTTGCACTTCCTGTGAGAGTTCAGGCTGATCTTTCATTTTGGTATGTGTGGCAGTGTCGTGCCTTTTTATTTTTGTAATTCAGCTGTCAGTATTGAATGCACCACACTATCATGGTGTGTATGAGTTTTCTGGGAGATGTTTGTGGACACCCCACTGTGAATTTCCCGTGGAGGTTGCCAGTCCATGTGTAAGCAATGTCACATGCATGTTGTGTGACCACTTCTATGTTTTCTTTGCACCCATCAGTTTTTTTCCTTTCGTCGGCCATGACAGGTACTCAACATAAACTTTCATAGCCACTGTGTGCTAGACATCAAAATCATGACCATGTTGTGTGTGTGTCATAGCATTAGCTGTTGATTGAGATCAAGATCAAGCTTCCAAGGCCCGGGGTGTGCACGTTATTGTGTAATAGGTGAACATCCCTTACAATTTTATATATACTAGGGGTCTTTGCTCACCCACCCCGGGTTTGGTTTACCAGATATACAATTTAAAGAGATTGTTAGTTTCATGGGAATTGTTACATAAGCATTATTTTCACTTTTACTTTAAAATGTTTATAAAAACAATACTTGTCCTTTATTTCCGGCCCTGGGCATGGTTACATCTCTTTCTCGCAGGACGTATAACGCTGCTCATGTTGTGAAGGGGGTGCGGCTGAATACACGCTAAGGAGAAGCGGCTGGATCATCTGCTGGCTTGTTGCTGCTGCTGCTGGCACGCTGCGTTTGTGCATGTTGCGCTGCATGTTGATCATTTAAATGCCTGTACAGCAGCTGTCCTTCTGCCACTTTGTGTCTCTGCCGCTTGTGTTGTTTGGGGGGGGGGGGGGGGTATGGGGTACTGAATGCATGCTAAGGAGAAGTGGTCGGATCATCTGCTGGCTTTCTGCTGCAGGCGAACTGCATGTTTTGCTTGTCGCTTGTCGTTGTTTTAAGAGCTGGGAGCAAATTAAAGTGTCTCTCGCTGGACTTCAAACTATCTTCCGAGAAGATCACGTCTCGTCTCCCTAGTCTCCCTCCCAAAGATTTTTTTTTTATAAGAGAGAGATCTAGACTAGCTGTGCTACCCGTCTCAGACGGTTTGAAATCTAAATAATCAAAGTAGAGCTCTGCATTAATATTTGCAGTGCAGTGTCTTTGTCCGGACACGCAGACCTTGCCCTTTTATTAAGGAGAATAATAAAAGTAATAACGTGTATACACTTTACTTGCTAACATAAAAAAATCTTTCATGTATACATCATTTATCTTACTTTCATTAATTTTTCAGTATGTTTTTTTTAATCTGTCATTTATACACAAGTATTTTAATGTTGTTTGTTTTCCTGTTGGGGAGAAGGGTGACTGAACCATTTGAGTTGCGGGCAACATCATCCTGGTTCACATCTTTATGTTTCTAAAATGCTTATGTTCAGACACAGAAAACCACAAAAACTGTGTTATGTTTTCTTTATGAGGCATGACTGGTAATTCTTGGCCAGCTGTATTCTTTTCCTCTTTTTGTGGTGGCTGCACCACAACCATTGCATTAGAATGTAGTCTGAACATTATTGAGCTGATGTGTATGGGCTGAATGGCTTCCTCTTCCTCTTAATATCCCCATCTATGCTGTTTGTTCACTTTGTGTTGAAAGAGAGCAGAGCAACACAGAATTAGCACATTGCTACAAATGGAAAAACTAGCTAGTGTCTGTAAAAGCATCTCAGAATCTAGCATTCGAAATTTGTAACTGTGACCAGCAGTGCCTGTGAGCACCTCAGCATTTATTTATTGATCCACATAAATTATACAATCATAAAATGGTTACAGATTCCGTACGGCTTCGCTTCAGGTGCTAATGTCCAAGGTTCGATTCCCGTAAGGGAATGCAAAAGTGCGTATACCTGACGAGCCCCAATAAGGGCGAAACACGTGTTGTGTATTCTTTGTATTATTTGGCAGATGCTGTATCACATATCTATGAGCTACTCCTCGCAACTGAGAGGACGTGGCGGATGTTTGCCAACTGGCCGACCAGCCACAAGTGTTACCTGGTAGGTAACCACCTAAATAATCAGGTTGTGATTCAGAACTAATATATATATATATATATATATATATATATATATATATATATATATATATATATATATATATATATAAAACCTGTCAAGTCTGCTTTCAGTTGGTTTTAATTCCTTCATCTAAATGTTGAAAAAGTATGTACATGACCATAAAAATGTGACATATTTAAAAATCTGGGTAAAATTTAAAGAAAGAGCTGGCACCACCTTGACAGAATATCGATTAACCAGGTAGTGAGCCGAGTGTGAATGGTGTGATAGCTCAGTGCTGACTCCTTACTGTTTGTCTCCAATGTGTTCCAAAGAGAGGCTGGAATGTATGATTTCAACCACACATCCACCCCTGCCAGAAAAAGAAATGAGAATGAAACTGTACATAACATTTCTGTAAGTTCTGTCAGTTTTGGCTCTGACATGGAAAATCAGTTTTGATTATCGTATTATTATTATTGGGGAAATACAAATATATTTATGAAAAAAAAACTTCAAATAATCACCTTTTCTAATTACTGTAGTTCCTGCAACTCCAAGGCCTCCACACTACTCTAAAGTCCCATTTTTGGAGCAGTGCTTCTTAACCTGTGCATCACTGAGCAGACTTATTGGCGGTGTGAGATATGGCCGGCCATTCATCCCGGCCAATACCCCCAGGCTGCTAGATGGAGTCCTCCTTGCAACGTGGAGATGCCCTGAATTCCAGCAGGGCATCATGGACTATGGAGTTTAAATACACAGTCCTGCTGGATAACGTCAGGGCTGCCAGGAGTCGCTGCAGGGAGGCCCAGAGATTTATATTTTCCATATATCCCGGAAGTATTTCCAACTCACAGAAACAGAAGAAATGATATACTTCCAGGCTGAAGAAAAAAAGAGAAGTTTTTGCCTGACCCGGAAGTGATAGAAAGTCACATGGACTGAGGGGCAAACACTTCCGGGTCATGGACTATAAAAGGACCATGGGAAATCCCAGACAGTGAGCTGAGCTGGGTGGAAGGGTGGCAACGCGTCTGGGAGAGGAGGATTGGTTATTGATTTATTATTGTATTGAGTATTGATTATATGAGTAGTGTGGAGTGGAGGGTGCTTTGTGCACATTATTATTACAAAATAAATAATAATTGTAATTTTACCCAGTGTTCAAGGGAGCTCTAGCGCCCCCTACTGTTACAGCGGTTACAAGAAAAGAAATAAGAAATAAGTAAAAATTTGAGTTAAAATAGCATGCCGACAACGAAGTAAACATCGCTGATGTTTCTTTGCTACAGGGTCCTGAAGCTCTGGAGTGGTCTGCCTGCTACTATAAGAGGTGCTGCTTCAGGCTCAGCTTTTAAATCCAGGCTGAAGACTCACAACTTCAGTTCAGCATGCCCTGAGTAGAGCTGCTTATTAACAGAGCATACTGCATCTCTATTGTTAGTAATTTTTACTAAAATATAAGTAATACCATCTTTATAAATTGTTAGTATTCCTCCCATATTCTGTTTCACTTCTCGATATACTCTTGTAGCAATTGGTGCCACTGCTCCATTGTTTGCCTGCCTATGGAAAAGTCAACTCAGATAAAGGAGCACTGGAATCATCAAGTAGAAGGTCCCTTTCATCAGATTGGCCAACTCAGCACTGTCTCAGCTGCAGAATGGCCAATGGGGGGAGGTGGCAGCTTGTTGGCTGAGGTTTCCAGGACTCTCATTGTGTCTCACTGGCTTCTCTGACTCCTTTTCTACAATCTGGCAGAGGTTCTACAGTTAACTGGTGGACAGATATGGTTGCTTTTCATTTAGGTTAATTAGTTTCTACCTTTGTTTTCGATGTATGTGAACAAATCTGTTTCCTTAGATGTGATAGTTCTGTATTCAGTGAGTGGTATAATCTTTTCTTACGTTTTGCCCTTGAGAGTTGTCACAGTACTTTGTGTAATTTCTACTGTTGTACTGTATTTCTGAGGTGGCAATGATAGACTAGAGCTGTGAAGAGGGATACTGTACTTGTGTTCTGTTTTCTGTACTGTATTTACCCTATTTTATGACACCCATGGCCAACCTACCTGGAAGGGGGTCTCTGAATTATCTTTCCCATGATTTCTTCCATTTTAATTCCCTACAATGGTTTTTTTGAGAGTTTTTTTTTCTTGTCTTCTTAGGAAGTCAAGGCTGGGGATGCTGTCTAAAAACAGGACCTGTTTACTATTTTTAAGTTTTAGTCCATTGGCCATGCTCTCTTTCTCAGGGCTGGGGGTTGATTTGTTTTTAATCCCATTTTTTTTGCAAAAATTTATCTATTTGTATGGAATGATTACAATAAAATCAATAAAATAAAATAAAATAAATAAAAAATAAAAACAGGACCTGTTAAAGCCCATTGAGGCATTACTTATGTTATTTTTGGCTATACAAGAAATAAATTGTTGTTGTTGCTCCATAAAGAGGGTATCTTTGCAGTACAGTACATGTCCAAAAACAGACAAATGTGTAGACAAGCAAGAAGGTGTTATGTGATCTTTTAGCCGCTTTATTCAAATTGAAGTGAAAGGCCAAATCAAAGTAAACCATACATATCATATGGGGATTTTTCTTATTTTTCATAGTGATAGTGACTGTCACAGGATGTTTTACCATAACAAATAATACTTTACTGTTGAAATGAACAAATATATTACCATACTGTAATTATAAAGAACATATAAAAAACACACTTTTAAATGAGGATGTAGAATCACCACCATTTGAAAGGCACTACATATAATAATTCTTGAGTGACAAAAAGCTACAAATACAATGAGATTCGCCAAAGTGGACAAAACCCAAACATACATTGACACCCAATCAGTGGTGCTTCAAGCAAACATTAAACGTGCCAAAGATAGTAAGAACACAAGGCTAAATTTAAGAATCTCTGCTCTAGAACCCCTTCCCAAAATCAGTCCATCAAACTACTTTCATCCTAAAACCTGCCACTTATTTAATCCATTCTTAGATTTTATTTGTAGTTCCTGAGTCTCTGCCTACAAGTATTCTTTCTGATGTGCTGTCATCTCAACCCTACTCTTAGGTGCATTCAATGTTTCTTCATAATGGTGTACTATAATATTAATTGCTTTGTGAGATATATAATATAAATTTGTATCTATTGATTACTTGAAATATTGTCTCTAAGCAAGTCATATTTAAAATGTCCAGGCCTGCACAGAACTACTTACATTGCATAGGGTCATTATTGCCTTGTGTATACAGTAAATTGAAATTCTTACTTACTAGTGCTAAAACACATGTAAAATGCCAAAACTCCTCGGCTCCATGATCAGTGAGTATGAGTGCCGTACAGCAAACTTCTGTCTTCCTTACCTGAAAAAAAAACTGCTACTTTTACAATTATATAAATTCCATTTAGTTTTGAACGACAAGCTGGTGATGTAGTACTAACATAACAATATCTGCCTGTAGAATTTCAACCAAAACATCTAAATATTATTTCTACAATTAATCAACAAGGTATTACCAGTTGTTTTAGATATATTGCTTAAAGTCGCGTTTCTTCTCAATGCCCTACCACCCGCCCTGCTTCTCCACTTCAGGCTCTTCATAGCTCTCAGTGAATTGTGAGTTAATGTTTGCCTTTGTTGTCCCAGAGTCCTCTGCTCCTTTGCATGCAGAATTCCTCACTAGCCCTGGCTAACCAAGTAGTGCCTGCAGATTATAATGTCTTGAAGAATTGGGGAAAAAAACAAACAAACAGGAATCCATCCTCTAAAATACCACTCTCTCTTTTCTCTTTGCCCCCCATTTTCTACATATTAGAATCCTAACAACCACATTCTCATTCAGTTCCTGATGATCCTATCCATCGTTCCTCTCTCCAAAGGAAATGACATAGTGAACATAGATTGATTGCTCTGATATTTCAGATCTGTTGGTGACCACTGACACACAACGTGAGCATATCTTGTTCCATCTCACTCCCTTGAAATGTTTGATTACAGGTCTGTTTTTTTTTTACTGCCTCATGGTGCAATCCCTGAAGACTTTAAGAAGGTTTATACGTTCCCAGTCCTCAAATAATGTTGCTGGTATTGAGACCTACCATCTAGCTTTCCTTCTCCTATTTAAAACATGTAGTACTAGGGTGTTGTACTGTGTTAGCCATTATGAATATAGTGAGAAGTCAGGCAAAATTACACGTTTTATTGGTTAACTAAAAAGATTACAATATGCAAGCTTTCCAGGCAACTCAGGCCCCTTCTTCAGGCAAGATTTACAGAAATTGCAGAGTGCTGAATCCACAAAATCTTTCGGTTTGAGCCAATATACTGCAAGATCTTCTGCAAAAGTCATTTCACTTCAACTTTCCACTTTTGATAAAAGATATTCTTGTATTTGCTTGATCTGCAAACCTCTCCTCTCTCCCCATCCTCCTCAGTTCTCAATCAACTATCTAATTTAGCCACATCCCTTTTTCTCTTGCCAGATGTCTTGTCTTCCTCTTCAGCTGTCTCTCCCATATTCACACACTCAGCTTCTCAAGCAGCCAGACTCCACTGAGTTATTCTAGAAAATATCAGAGAATCGTCTTCATCAAACTCTCACCTTCACATCCGACAGGAAGCTTCCCATATTCTTGAACGATTCTCTTTAATGAACTCAGCAGATCTCTTCAGTGCCTAAGCTAGTTGCTTCTTGTGTTGTAATATCTGCAAGATCCATTTATTCTGGACTTATTATACTGCTAAACCTCTTGTCCTTTAAGGTTATATTACACTACTGGCCACCAAGAAAGACACAAGAGATTAAATTGATATTTATGTGATTACTTCTAATACATGGCTTACATGATTAGAAACAGAGCTCAGTCATGCATGTTGAACTGACAATAATTAGCATTTGGAGTATCCACCATGGAAATAACCAACAGGAAAATACGTTGGATGTGTATTTGTGGAATGGCATACTATGCAGCCTCCATACATGCCCAAAGTTCATCTGTTGTAACTGCTGGTAGTCTCGGATACACCACCCATCATTCAATCATGCCCCAGCATTGTGGTGAATGCAGGGGCCATGGAAGAAGAGACACTGGCTGGTCATTCAGGAATTGTAGGATGTTTGTCCTCTTGGAATATGGACCCACTGAACCTCTGCAGATAGGGTACGATCCACCTCAGCTTCTAAAACCTCTATGATGTATTGCTGGCTGGTCAAGTTACTGGCAATGCAAAATACATGTCCCCAAGAGTCTTTCACCATGTTGCTTTCATATACCAATCTATCCATCAAAGTGGAGTAAACTGAACCAGGACTCATCCGAAAACACAGTTCACAGATGCCTGTGCTTGAGAGCCATGGATGTCCAAAGCTTGCTCACTGTTACAAATTATATCAAACAATGTGTGCGGACACCCATTGACATTGGACAGACCCCAATATTTGGGCTAGGGTCTATGATGTGGCTGTTTAATCTATCATTGCCATATGCACAAGATGTCTGTCCACCTGTTCGTTTGTACATCTGGGTGCTCCAGAATTCTCTCTTTGGTCGGTTGGACCTTGCTTTACTCACTGACGCCATACTCTTGTTACTGTGCTCGCATTCTGTCAATATGAGTGCTGGTGTCTCAGAAGGAGAATCTGTTTTCCCACAATTCTCCCTCACTCAAAGTCCAAGAGCTAGACATACTGTATGGCTGTTATCCTCTTTGACGGCGCATGTGTGGTCTCTAAGAGTACACTAACTGCCATTCAGTGAGGTTCCCTTTGCATGTGCCTGAATATCCACTGTGGCAAATCCAGGGGGCATAACTTGCACTGATCATTTAATCCATGGCTTATCCATCCTGTGGTGTACTACATGGAACTCCTGATGGAGCATCCTCCAACTGTTATTCAGCTTCTCCAGCTCATGCAGATTTCTAATGTTCACCTGGTCCCTCACTATATATACTAACACTGTACTTTTATGCTGCACATTCATTGCTATTTTCATGACCTTCCTGGTCTGTTCCTTATTACTGTAACCTGCAGTCTCTCTGTACTCTTCTCCTTGAAATCTCCATTTTTCCTTAGCCTACATTTTTGCTGTCCCACGCATTAAGAGGGACATGGTCATTCCCTATGTTGACTTTGAAGTGCCTCTTGAAGGCTAACCTGTTCACGCAACATCTTGTTGTACACAAGCTTTAACCACTCTGCTCTAATTTCATTTCTTCTGAGCCTACGTGTCCTAGGTCTACTCTTACTGGTTACTTGTTTATACGTTGCTCCATAACCATCTAGTCCTAGAGGTCCCCTAAGTGTGGTGTGACAGGGCCCATTGGCTCTCATTGTCAGGTGACTGTCAACATTGTACTGTCTTGGAGGACTGAGTAAATAAGTGTAAAAATATTAATAGTTATAAAGTACAAAAAGGAAAGAATAAGATAGAAGCAAAACAAAAATGCTAATAAATCAGCAAAAGTACAACAAAAATGGAAATGTTTCATGAGCATTCAGCAAATTGCAGCACAACCCCTAAAACCAAGCTTTGTAGAGACATTTCTTACAGACAATTAAGGATAAAACAAATACAACAAAGAAAAGCTTGATAGTGAGAATTAAGTACAATTATGGTATACAGTATTTAAATATACTGTATTTGTTTATACTATAGCAATTTATTTTGCAGAAAACATTAAATATTATTAAAATGTTTAGTATGAAGTACATAGAGTTTTGTTTATTTTCTTACGATTCACCAAGCATGTCCGTAAAACAGAGATAGTGGTGTTTTCTTTTAAGCTGTATGCAAGTAATACTTTTTTATCGCCATTTTCAGTGTAGTGTGTTAAATAAATAACTTGCATATGTTTCATATGTTTATAGCAATTGGTTATACAATTGCCAAGATATATTGGACTCAAATAAAAGAAAAAGAAAAAGTCATTTTCTTTAAAGTTTTGTAACGTTTAAAAGCAGAGGGAGATATGCTGAACTAGTTGATAATCTCACTGGGGTTAAGAAACCAAAATAGTAAAGTATTGTGCTTGAAAATGTGTTCCTCATGAAACATCCTTAAAGAGTCAGTACTGTAATCACATGCGTACCATGGAGTAATAACACCAGGCCTGCTTAATCAAATACATGGTCCTGAAGAGCCAGATGTTATCAAGCACAAGGGATGAACAAACCCAGACAACACACAGCCCATCACGGGACCCACACAGAGTCGACATGTCCTTACGATGTGGTAGGAACAATGAACAATGGAGTACTGAAAGAGAACTGATAAAAGTGCTGGGGGGGGGAGCAAACTCCACCTATTTGAACCTGAACACTGGATCTGTGAGTCTAACCACTGTGGCCCATAATAAACATGAGAAGTAAATAATAATTTAGGTGGGTTTGGTTTGGTAGGTTTTCCAGATGTTAGAATGGTTTAATCTCGTATTTTGTAAGGAGAAGCCCATATCCAGAGGAGAAAAATACAGTCCCAGACATTGATCTTACATCTGAGGTCTATACTTTCAAATTATTTGTATTTTGATATCTTAAATACAATAATATGAAGGATACCCAAAGGCCTCATCTTTTCGTGGGAGTTTTAACTCCTATGGATGCTGTTATCTGATATAAATTGTAGGAGATGACATACCATTTAACTATACACATACAATCCAGTTTGAATGAGATTACATTTATAAAACCACTTGATTGGTGCCTGGTAATCCACCCTTTACGTACACATAAACTGGTCATTATTCAAATGTGATTACTGTCTGTGAATGTGTTCAACTTGTGGAATGATTATATCCTAAAATAACACTGTTTACGGCACAAATGTGTCTTCAGTGTGATATGTTTAAATGTATATAAAAGTATACACCATACATAGCTGGAGGGGGCAGCAAAATAGATGACAGATTTTAGAAGACTGTCATTATGATGTTAATTTATCCTTTTTTATTTTTTAAGAGACCTATACTGAAGTAATTCTATAACCAGGATTATTTCAGACATATACACAGTGGTACATTGGGCGAGCTTGCTTCATCACAGATGCAATGTCCTGGGATTGAGTCCCAAGATCAAGCATCATGTCCCCAGGGCCTAACCCAAATCCAAAGCCCACAAGACCTCAGGAGAGGCTGGAGAAAGACAGCAAACAAGCCGATAACTTGAAGGACCCCATCCACCATCTGTAACCAGATATGGCCCATGCAATAATACCAAAAATACCTGCTGGGATAAGGCAAGACCACTCCAAGTTTGGACAGACGGTGCTTTCCCCCTTCCCAGGGAATCTCCTATGCATTCGGAAGTGACCTTGGGAATGGAGTTTACCTGGCAAATTACCTCACCTGACTGAGCCTCCAAAGGATGAAATGTCGTGCCTTACTTATCAACATACCAGGGAAAGTCGTGCAGGGGAGAAGCCAAGCGAAAGCAAAGGGACGGGAAGGAGAAAGCCCAAGAGAGAATGGAGACTGGTGGCCTACTAGATGGGGACCAAAGACTGCAGAAAGGGAAACTAGAAGACCAAGCAAGTGAGGGGGGAAACCAAGCCCAATCAAGGAGAAGGGAAACTAAAAAAGGCCCAGCAGCCATGAGGGGAAACTTAAGCCCAACCAAGCAGTAACAGGACAGCCCCACAGGCATCAGGTAAAACCTCCAGACATCCTAGGGCCTCCGGCGGGTCTACCTCAACTAAAAAGCTTAACCAAGGGGACCCATATCCTAAGGCTAACCCTAACCCTAATCCTAAGGGTCTTATCCTAAAAGAAAGAGATAGAGGCCCCAGACAGTAGGAGAACCACTGATGGAGGACCAAAGACCCTTTTCCTGAGGACCGGAGCCACAGACCCACACTAGGGGTCTTATCTTGGGTTAGGCTAATTATTGATTGTAAGTTGGCCCAGTGTGAGTTATGCATTCAGAGGTGTGTTCTGCCTTGTGTTCCCCTGTGATCTTGAACTGGATTTAAATGGGTTTGGAAGTGTTTTATAAAATAAAACATTTCTTAAACTATTCTAAAGCGAGGTCATACACTATTTTACCATATTGATCCTAAACTGTGCTTGTGTGCATTAATATTTAAAACACATGACGCCATGTGCATTCATGCACTACATTGCCTCAGCACGTTGGGTAGTGTTTGGTGCTATCCATCATCAACCTTGTCAAAGAACCCTCCAGAGCTGCTCAGCAGGGTACTCAGTGGCCATGCATTTAAAGGAGCCCTATGGAGGTGTTGTGGGCCTATCAGCTAAACATCAACGAGAGTGGGTGCCCTCCTGAAAACCCAGAAGATGCCACCACTCACTTGACCATTCCTCGGAGTCTATATGTTGAAGGAGCAACACTGGAACTGTTGCTGTTTGCACCATCAAAGGTTACAACAGCACAGAAGACCATCTCGCAGAGTCAAGGCAGCATGTCTCAGACACTCGATTGAGGGATTGTAACATCCAGTTCTACACAACAAATCTGGTTTTTGGAACTTTTCAGATTTCACAATTGCTGATAAGGGATTGTGGAGCTGCATTTATAAATGCTTATAAATGCTATAAATACTTATATACTTCATATTGGCATGCTTTATAAAAGAAAAAAATATATAATTCGAGAAAGATATCAATAGGTTAAATAACAGTAAAAGTAGTACAACAGTTTTCCTCACAGAGAGGTTTTTAGTTCATCAGAGTTCTGAAACAATCAGATTACTGAAGCCCATGGCCTTAATAAGGTGTACACAACATACTTACAGTCTAATAATAATACATTTTATTTATATAGCGCCTTTCCCATTACCATGTAATGAATACCACATTAACACTTTCCAGAGGTCAGATGGGAATAACAGGCATTTTTCAAATTATCTACTGTATTCTGAACAAACAGATTTCCCACTGCTAAGTCAAACTGCAAAGTGTAATTTTCTACTGAGGAGGAGACCTACATTTTAATGAGATCATTGTCTGTTATTAAAGGTTCCCAGGTAGTAACTGTTGTTTTTTTATTTAATCAATTTGAATACTGTGAATAAAAGCTCATGGAGACAAATCAGTGCTACACCTCCATGAAATCAAATCAGATATTTTCTCCCTCTCCAACCTCACTCAGAAATACTCAAATATGAAAAAGGTTTCAGCATCTTCAAGTAATTAAGAGGATGAATAAATGTCTGCCAGATTCTAAAAATTCTGTAATGTCTACTTTATAAACTTTGCATCTAAAAAACTAATGACCAAGATGCTAATTATCTGCTTTAATGTTTAAATTATTGCGATAAGTACAGCAACATTGCTTGGAATCCAGTGTATTCTCATCCATATTATCTTTTGTTTGGGATTTGCATGTCCTTCCAGTAGCTTTGTCTTCCACTCCCAGTCAAAAAACGGCGTCAGCCTGATGCCAACTCGGAATTCTCTCTCTGTGAGTGAGATTGTGTGGCTGGCTCTGGACTGGTGTCAAGAGTTGATTCTTATAGGAGTTCGCTCTGCCTGAAACCTGGAACTGCATATTCCAGACAGAATATGGATTGTTGGGTGAGGCCAAGTTAAAGGTACACAGCACTGGTAATAAAAAGCTGAAAAGCAGAAAGCCTCTGAATATGCGGGCTGAAAGAAAACTGAACAGTTCACATAATGTCAGTATAAGTAATGATGGAGAAGGAGAACATGTACAACTTACTAGTACAAAATATTAGCTGATCACAATCACAAGTACTTCCTTCAATTCACACGTGAATGAATGGCCGTTTAGATCTCAGGAGAAGGGGGCACCTGCAGGCAGCGTGCCTCGGAGTTGACTGAATTCAAGAAGTCTTCCAGAAAGTAATCCAGGATGACTGCAGAATTTGGGGCAGTGGGTGGGTCAAGTGGCATAGTGAGAATAAAGATGTATCAAGTTGATTTGTGGTGCTGTGGGAACATGGGCTTAGGGTCTATTTTCTATACATCCGGCAAGAAGGTGGTCTTTTATCTTTAAAATGAGGTACTCTTTGTACTCCCTATACTCATTGCTCTCAACTGACTTTTTGTTTTGTCATTCTGTTATAGTAGTGTAGCAAGGTGGTCTCTGTTTACTGAGGAACTATAATATTTCACAAAATATACTATATGCAAAAATGTTACACATACATTTATATAAAACAAAGTTTGCCTTCATTTAGTAGATTAAATCTACTAAATATCTGAAAATCAAAAATTTGTTTAAAAAAATCTTTTTTTTTTATCTCTAACTACCTTATACAATTGTTGTGAGACACACACATCGTGAATTTAAACCTTAGAATTGTAATCAGCTGGACACAAATTAAGAAGTTCACTGCCCACACACTTACCACAGGGGCGCAATGCTGCCCCGAATTCAAATTCAAACCAGGGTCTACTGCTCACTCAAGGAGTGCCACACAGCTCCTTTCATAAGAAAACAGCTTCATAATAATTGCTAACTTGAACCCATACACAGTCATTTTCAGCTACTTGTAGGGTCTCGGTCTAATACAAGGGTAGATAATCAGCATCCTGCGACGCCACAGTGGCAACTCCATTATCTTCATCAGTGGCTAATCTGTTCTTGGCTTAATTAGCCTTCTTGTTTATTTCTTACTTTATTTGTGACAGCATGGCTGCTTGAGGTTATGTTTGTTTTTTTGGTTTTTTTTAACATTGGCACTGACATGTTCTAGCTGTGCTCCGTCTTTTTAGAATGAGGCTGAAGATGTTTAGGTAGAATAATGTTCAGTTTTGGTTGAGAAAACCTGCTTTGCGCAGGCATACATCCATTAGTGCTAGTGTCTTATCAGCATCACATCTCAACTACTTTTAAAATGGGAATCCACAAATCAAGAGGATACATCAGGGAATCAAATCATGTGATGTAAATACCTTTAAAAATAATACAAATATATAGTAATAAGCTTTAAAAAACAAAAATGTCACAAAGGCTCTCACATTCTCTTTATTCTTTTATCCAGTATTTTTCTCAAACCTTTAACATGTATCAATAAGGTAGTTACACTAAAGAATCAAAATAAAGAAAACTATACCATGTTATCTACATTTTTAAAATATCGAAATGCACTTGTTATTGAGTATTGTAAAAAATGATCATTGAAGTGGACTGCTTTATCAAAACCATCTTGACTGCTGCAATTTTGGGTATTTGGGCCTGACTAACATTTAGCCACAAAAGACAGCACTGTGTGCTCATCCAGCCTACTTTGATAAGAATGTCATAAACACACAGTTCTTTGTGGTTGTGTGTAATCATGCCATACATCAGTTAATCAGTGTTAAATATAATAGTTTCCTTTCCCTGTACACATCAAAATATGAGTGGATATATGAATCCTATGCAATGCTGCACAGTGACCCAGTAAACAGAACTGTTGTCTGTCTCACAGACCCCATTCCAGGACACTGTTTGGGGAGAGTGTTCATGTTTTCCTTGTCTCTGTGAGGGTGTTTACCTGGATACAATAGTTTTGCTCCCACAAAAGTGTGTGTGTTAGAGTAATTGTGCTTTGCAACCTGTCAGGCACCCTGCCCAAAGTTCTGTTCCGTGCTGCAGGGATAGGCAGAAGCTCTGTATCTGGACATGTGTCCTAGAAAATGGAGAGATGAATGCAACATATGTAACAATACCCTATTTGTTTCCAAGAACTTACTCTGCAAACTGTTCCCATGCATCTATTATATTTTTTATTATACTTAAAAAACACATTCATACATCTATTTCTTCTGCTCAATTCTTGGAAAGGCTGGCCAGGAGATGACACCTAGGTCAGAAGCCATAGACACAATGCAGGAGGAAGCTCTAGAAAATTGCACGCCATAGCTGGACACTTACTCACATTCTGTTACGTCATAAAAGTGTGTCTTTTGGGGAAACAATCATGCAAACATCGAACCAGTACTTTACTTTGAGTGAAGAAGCTTCCTGCATCATGTAAGGATTACAATGTTCAGCATATACACAAGATTACACGTAAACCCACACAGCCTACAGTATCTATATCTGTAAAGTTGTTGGTAATAAGATGCATCACTTCTACCACACAAATAAAAGATTTATGGTTGGTTTAATGGACAGGTCCATGGTTCTAGGTGACTGTGACAAGATGTCATCTTGTCTGGATCACGAAATCTAATTCATACAGAATATAGTAATAGTTATAACCATAATAACTAAAACTGTTACCACTCCTTTACACTGTAATAACTGTTGTGGCCAGCTCCCCTTAACCCCAACACAGACAGGTTCAGATACAATTGTAAAAGCACAAGAGAGTTTATTTGTGGGAAACTTTTCCAATAAGTGTTTCCCACACTACAACCACAAGAACAATAAGCAAAGCATACAGCAATACTTTGTCTCTTTCCCTCTCTGTCTTTCTCTTTGTCTCAGCCTCCTCCACTCCTCCAGCCAGTGTTGTCCTCCAACTCTTGACTCTGGATCCTCAATGTGAGGAAGGCAGCTCCTTTTATCTCCCACCCGGGAATACGTCCAGTGCTCTGTAGACGTGGTCCAAAACCACATCTAGGGGAGGTGAAAGCCCCATGAAGTAGGGCTCCTCAATCTGGCAGCACCTGACAGGGCTGAGTCAAAGAACTCCTTGTTCCATTCTGCCCTGTTGGAACCCAAGTTACTACTGCAAACCAGGGGTACCATCCAGTGCTCTGGGGGGAGATAATGCCCTGTACATGCTCTAGCCCCCTAGTCTTTCCATTCCAAGGGCATCCCAGACAGGTAAGGGCATGGGCCATTCCTCACACTATGCAATTGAATGTACCTTAAGTCAAAAATCACTATGGCAGTAAGTAAATAGTTTTGGAAATGTAGAGTGTTTTATGATATGAACACCACAAAAGCTGATTTATTTAAACATAAAAAAAAAAAAAAAAATCAGTGAATTGCAGTGAATTCAAAGTGCAGTGCCCCCAAAGGTTTAGGGCTTGAGGCTTACTAGAGTAGGCCTTGCATACGCCACTTTGCCCTTGATCACGTTCAATCCCTTACCTTAACTCCATTGCAAGTTGCAAACACAGCGTCTTGGGCTCAGGCCCGGGAGTCACTTGCCTCCAAAATGTAACACTAAGTGAGTGTTAACCACCATTTGTTCTGTTGGTTAAGATCCTTTTATATATTCTTATGTATTACAGGCACCGCAACCCTTGTGACAATTTTGATCTTTATTACATCATTCAACATTAAGTTTAAGTACATGAGTTTAAAAAATATATTAAAGAAGGGCATCTGTCAAAACCTCAACAAGTTGCAAATCCAAAAAACAAGAACTGACCCCAAGAATAACACCACAGTCATATAAAACTACAGAAAAAACATACCTGTTACAAGAAGGTAAAACTACAGTAAAATGCACATGTTGAGCAAACCTGATGCAGAAACATCTCCTTAGCAGCGAATGATTAGATTAGCAAGCGTTTCATACTTTTTCAACAAACATCACTTCACTTTCATAGTGAATTAGGCCACCCGTTCTCCTTTACAGGATCATTAAAAACTCATTTCTCTAAGGCCAAAAAAAAAAAAAAACTTAAATCAAAGATAATATAGGCATTTAAAAAATGCAGAAATCATACCTACCCATGCACCAGTAAGATAAACCAATAATCACTTCTCTTAGTAAATGTACTGTGTAACAAATGCAGACATTAATACCACTACAAGTTTTTGGTAACCTGAATAGATCTACACACACTGTCTTTTTTCTTTTCTTTCTACATTTTCTTTAATTCTACAGCTGGAGCTGCAAATATAGAACCTCACATATTACACGCTGAGCTAAAAACTAATTTGATACTTCTAATCAGCAGCAATTGATAATAATCATATTTGTAATAAATATGTTACCATTAACTAAATAAATGCACTTACCAGTATATGCAAACTAGTGCTGCATTAACATAGTAGCATCACATAATTTCACATTTAAAACGTATTTAATTATCAAATTTTATTTTCCCTTGTTTTTAGAAATACTTAAAAGGTAATTTAAACATAATTTAATGAACAGATTATATCTGACTACCTTATACAGTATGTGGACCTCATACATAATAGTATACAATGTTTCCTTGTTTCATCTTCTTCCACTCACACCAGATAATATTACAAATCTTTTGTTTTAATTAACGTGACTAAAGGCTTGTCATCTGGACTGTAGTCTTCATATGTTATTGGAGTAGCATCATACATAGCTGGTCTGGATTTCTTACCAAACCTGAAAAAAGAGAAAAAGACACTGTTTACTGCTAATTTCGACATGAACATCATATATTGTACACACAACCAATATGTCAGATTTTATGGGTGTTGTCGGACATCCCGTGAGCACGAGAGTACAAACTTAAAGAATGAATTAATGCAAGACAATCCTACCTACTGTACTTATGAACTTGAATGTGAGGTGCAGCACTTTACTAGAAAGTATTTGGGCTTTAAAAGGAGTCTAGCCTGGTAATTTGAGGACATTCTGTTTTACTGGCAAGTAGGTACTGGATGTATCTTATTTCATTGCAGACAAGAGTTCCATGTCTACAATATATAAAGCAGTCACACATGCTGGAGTTTCAATGTAATTGTCCAAATATACTTAGAATGCAACCGATGGAGTCATTGGAGCTAACTACCTTGCATCACAAGCTGATAAGTACAATTTTAAAATACAGTATAAATAGTGACAGTCTGGGTTAGCTCCATGTTTTATTCGGGAGCATCTTGAACCCGAACCGTCGATAGTCATGAATTGAGATGAGCTGGGCAAATGAAGACACACACACACAGCAAGGGGTAGGTGTCCAAGTGTTATGTGTATTTACTAAAAACAGTCCAAATAGTGCAGTGCTCCATCTATAATAAAGTCAATAAATAAATAAATAATCCATAAAAGCAGTGTATGTGGAGGTTAAAATCCATCAAAAAAATATATTCTGTAAAAACGTGGTTAAAACTCATGGGCAGGAAACAGTCTTTTAGAAACTCACAAGCCTTTCTGCATTCTATAACCGACGTCTCCTCTGCTTACCCCACACATGATCCAGCAGACAGAGGAGACGTCCTGCCGACAGGTACAGCCAACCTTTTTCCGAGGCTCAGGTCCCTGCTGTCCCACAGGCTGCCTGCAGGGCACCACACCAAACCATGCTCCTTCATTTCCTGCTGCCATCCCTTGGTCTTATGTGGGAGCTCCCTACAAGCATTGGGTCACTCCAGTTACTCCATAAAAAACGCTCAACTGGAGTGGCCCTCTTCATGCCCGAGCATCAGCCCCAGGCTCCCCTAAGGGCTCTCCTCCCAGCTGCCTGCCTCCACTCCTCTGCACCCCAGGATCTTCTGATTCTACCCTATTCATTCTCTCTCTCCTCCTTAACCTCCGTCTGGCTCTGTTTGACAGCATGAAGCCCAGTAAAGAACAGTAAGCTTTCAGTTGACTTTTTGGGGAAACTTGTTCTTTTCTTTTTTTCTTTTATGAATACCAATATACCTGAAATAAAATTAAACTCTGGAGCACACGCAAAGATTAATTACTATAGATGCAATATTAATGACTGGCCAAATATTAGAGTTCATTTTAATAAGTCTTCCATTTCTTTATTTATGTATTTATTTTTTTAAGCATTTTATTGATTTTATTAAAATCAAATAATATTCCATACAAGCAAGTCAAGTTTTAACAAATCTAGGTTCGAAACAAATCAACCCCCACCCATGAGAAAGAGAGCTACGCCAGCAGAGTAAAACTTTAAACTAGTAAAAATAAGTAAATAGATAAATTAATAAAAATTAAAAAGAATAAAAAAGAGGGGAGAGAATCTGCTTCCTTAGTTTAAATGCTTATTCTAAAATGCTATCGATTAGATCCTGCCATGTTTTGAAAACGTTTTGAACAGATCCTCTAAGTGCAAATTAGATTTTTTTCCCATTTCAGATAGTATATAACATCAGTTTCCCACTGACTTAAAAGAGGAGAGTTAGGATTCTTCCAGTTGAGCAAGATAAGATAAGTCTTCCATATCTTTAGCTGTGGTATTTATCACATATTTTGTCTTGTTTTGTGCAATAATTATTAAATAGCTGGATGTTTAATTGTGTGTTCAGTACTGCTTACTGGAAAATAATACATTTCATCATGTGGGCAATAAGGTTATTGAATCTAGCTTCAGTATTTATTTCACTGATCTACAGTATCTACCTATCTGCAATACTCTGTCATTTAGTTCAAATGAAGCCTGATAACAGAAAGAATAACTGGATTGTAGAGGGATATATAATTATAATAAGTATATACTGTAATTTATTACAAGTTTCTTTTGCAGCTAACAGAACGTCCATTGAAGGCTGATTCAGTGCTGTACATTTTTTCACACAGAGAACATCATAAACCATGGAAATGTGTTTTCTTGGCACTTGTTACTTTCAGACACATTGGACACACTAAAGAGGTTTTCGTAATTGTCCAGCCCAGAGGAAGAAGGATCTAAAATATCAAGTACCTTGCATGTCGAATGGAGGCAATTGCATTGCTAAATTCGCTGTCAATGCTCCTGCAGTTGTAGAACTCTTCATAGGCTGACCGGGATGAGCCTTGGTACTCAATACGACTGATGCGGCATATTCCCACAATAAGAATAATCAGCATAAGAACAAAAGCCACACACAGAGCACCGATGATGATATACAGGGAATGTCGAGGCATGTTGCTTAATGTTTCTGCTGTCCGAGAAGATTTCAACTGCAGATCTACAGAAGAACAAATCAAAAAACATTTATTTATTCTTATACAATTTCTTGTATTAGGAATTTGTTAGTTTTCGCATACCCCTTGGGGTCAGAGCACAGGGTCAGCCATTGTACAGCACCCCTGGAGAAATTACAGGTTAAGGGTCTTGCTCAAGGGCCCAGCAGAGTAGGATCTCTTTTGGCAGTGACGGGGATCTACAGATCCTTAGCCTCAGAGCCACCACTCCACCCCAAAGGTGGTGTATTTATGAAGGTGTCCTTAATATAACTTCTATTTGTAGACTTTTGTTCAACATATCTAATTTTACATACAATAGAATACCACATGGTCTATTAAAATCATACAGTAAGACTAATAGTATAACTAAGGTATCTTAATATTTCATCCAGGCAGTTTTTAAATGTTGTCAGTTTCCACACCTCATTTTCAGGACGAGGTAGATTTCTCCCAAGGCTATTTGTGTAAAACAAAGTTCTTTCTTCTGTTCCTTCTTTAGATTACTTTTCTTTATTTTCCACCAGACTGAATAATTCACTATATAGCTGGAGGTGTTTTACCGGAGTAATTCTAGATCGACGCCTTTAAGAATTTCAAAGATCTGAATTAGGTGCTTACCTACCCTTCTCTGTTCAAGGTTAATGAGACTTAGTTCCATTTGCCTTTCAGCATTTTTCATTCAAAGGAAAAATCAATTTACTCTTCTCTACACACCTTCTAGTGTGGCAGTTGGCCCTTTTCTGCATGCTGACTACGAGTGCACAAAATACTCCAAATTGGCTTCACTGGAAGATGACTAAGTTACACAATCAGTTATATGGTTATATGGTCTACAAGGTTCTGTTGTTTGGGTATTTTATGGCTTATGTCCTTTTCCCTTTATGAGCTCACAATACAGGAATTATTTTTTCCTTTACTAGGGGGCTTCGCCCCCTGCTCACTTTGCTCACCGAGACCCCCCCCTCCCCCTCCCGATGGCAACACGAATTAGATGATCTACAAGTCTCCAACTTAAAGTTTAAATCCGAACAATATATTCAATCTCTTTTGGCTGTTCCGTTATTTCACCGAGTGATAATTTCTGTTTGTTTGCAATAATGCAATCTTTACTATCATTTTTTGGAGACTTTAGAATTTTCGTACTTCCATTATTTCTAACCTTCTCTGCATGTGTATCGCACCAACGTTTTTGAATTCTTTGTGACGTTCTACTTTGTCATCTACTCTTTGTCTTGCGGGATGTGAAAGTGTCTCTCTGAGAAAGTCATGTCTCGTCTCTCTGAAAAAGTGTTGTCTCATCCCAAGATTTTTTTATATAATAGAGAGATTTGTTATATCTGCACACAAAGAGCAAGTATGAGTTCACATCCCGGGTCCTCCCTGAATGGAGCAATTTGAATAGTGAGAAAAAGCACTATATAAATGTAAAGAATTATTAATACATTCCTTACAATCATATACGTGCAGCAGGTGTGCAAGTTGCCTACCAGGTTTGCCAATATGGTAGAAACTGCTGGGGTGGCACCATTCAGGAACTACATGTCTAAATTTTAAATTAATTCTGATTCAATTTTTAATCAATGTTTCCATCCCTACCCATGGAATTCATGGCAATAATATTATGTATTATGTGTATTGAAGATCCAAATAACTTACGTATTTCACAGTTGGGTCCAACCCATCCCTGGGGACAGTGACAAATGTAGCTCTTTGGTTGGTCCACACACGTCCCACCATGATGGCATGGATTGCTTTCACATTCATTTATGTCAATTTCACAGTCATCACCTGTTTAGAAAAGATAGATGGAGTGCCTTAATTTAAGGACATGATAAAAAAGCCACATGGCAAAGTTAACTGTTTTATCATTATTGTTTTACTGCAGAGAACAACATGGAATAATGCAGGCCATACAGTAAATGATGCTGTGCATAGAGAATCCATTATTGTTGTGAAATGTATTCTCATTGACTCTTCTTACCTAACTTTTCCTTCATTACATGATATCAGAAACAATCTTCCGAGAAACCAACACTGAACAGAGTAGTAGTCTATTACAGGTACACTCACTCATATCTGAACAACCAACACATATCTGTTACTTTATTATTCATAGCCATGCTGCTAGGCGTCCTGTTCAGGTTCTTGTTCTCTCTCAGTTTGATAATAGTTACTCTCTCCTGTCATGGCTCTCACCTGATGTTTTCTGTTCTTTGCTTACTCTCTAACCTTGTGCTTTGTTCATTTTTCTACTTCCTTCCCGTTGCTGCTAGTATCCTTTTCAAAACTGATCGTAAACTCCACTATCATTGCTTAGGCCTAACTCTGCTGTGCAGATGAGCTAAAATGTTTTCTGTTGCTCAGCTCTTGGTCTCAAGATGTTTTCAGTTTTCTTTGTAAATGTGAGTTTTCAAGAGAACATGAAATAGAAAACTGAGAATTGTTTGAACCTAGAAATAGGCAAATGAAACTGTACGAAAAAATATTAAGCTAAGCAAAACAGTTGCAATAAACCCACTTAGTCCTGAACAAGACTGAGAAAGAGAATGAAGGCCTGGACTCAGTGAAGACTGGTTAAAGCTTAGGAATCATGTGTGTGTTTATAGTCCAACCATCATTACACATCATTTTGTTCTGCTTTGCTCTGTCTCAACAAATGGCATACCCATGTGTTTCTGTAAGAATGCTATCTTAGCCAATAGGTTTAAATAAACAGTAGATGTTCATTCTGGAGTATTGCCTCCCTGTACACATATGGTTGTGCCTAAGGCCTACAGATGCTGAGGTTCAATCTAATGCAGTAACTCCAAGTTGCTCAGAAAAAAAACTGACAGCTCTGGGATTCATTCTTAACTAAAACGATCCTCTCCCCTATTTTCATAACATAGCTGAAATAGTGAATATTACAAATAAACAATTTTCCAAGAGTGGTATACCCAATAAAATGTCCTGCTTCCACTTATATGCCATTTACAGTTCATGAAATGGATATCCTTTCCCACACCACTACAATTTACCTGTAAATCCCAATGGACACAAACAGGTTGCATTTAGTCCTTCACTTTCACATTTTCCTCCATTCTGGCATGTTACATTAACACAGGGGTCTTTGTAGAGCTCACAGTGTTTGCCTGAAGTTTGAAAATAAAATACAATGTTAAGTTAGAAATATACTGCAAGGACACTTATGAAGCAGAGCCGATCTGAGTCAGACTATGTGCCAACACCTTGGTAGAGTACACTCATACACACATCAACACCAAGCCAATTTCCAATTTCCAATTACAGATTAACCTAAAAACAGTATCTTTGGACTGAGGGAGGAAATGCAAGCATCAGTACATATCAGACTTTAAACCAAATGGATCCTGGGTCAATCACGATCTCCCTGATACTGTGTGACTCTCCATTAATCACTTAACCTTCTACTTTTCAACTGTTAAAGTATTGTAAATAATGATAATGTATTCTGTTCTTGTCTTTAACCAATGCCTCTTACATCAAAAAAAAATAATAAGTAGTAGCAGGCAACTTAAAGCACTAAATCATACTTACGGCATTGAAATTATGGATCAAAACAAGGATTAAGCATTGTAAGATGCCTTGCCATCAACAATTACTAAATGTACAGCATAACATCAGCTTATATGTTTCTTTAACAGATGATCTGAGTGCAGCATTTTTATTCATCTATTATTATTTTTGTGCCTGTGTTAAATATAGGAAGACATGCCAAAGGGATGCTGTTTGAGGCTGCTAATGTTTATGAGTCAGAAGCGTAAGCCAGCTACACAGCTAAATAGGCCCAGTCACTTAACTGAGGAAAGCATGAAAGAAGGGAATTCATGCTGATCAAAAGGTACTGGAAAGCAACCTTAGTTTTCTGTATTTTAGGATGGCGATTCTTATTTAAGAAGTGGGAGTGGATTCTTTTGGCAGACTACCAATAGTTTGCTTTTCAAAGTGAAATTCAGCATTTCTCCTTGTTTTCTACATCCATGTAAAATGAAACTTTTCATTTATATTCAGCGTGTGAGGTCTGCACAAGAACATGCCAGATACATTAAAATACATTAAATTGCACACAAGCAAGTTGCCTTTATGACCTGGCTAGGTTCATCTTCCACTTGTCTAAGAATTCCAAGCCACCATTCCTAATTTACCTTGACCAAAGATTCAAGACTCAAATCCACAGATGGTCAACATTTTCTAAATTTATCACTTATCCAGTTAAGTTCATTCTATGTATTATGTTCTTAAACTGGATGTATTCAAGGTATAAGAATCCTTTAACAAAAAGATACTCCAGGTAATGTCAGTATTCTCTATACTATAAATTGTATTGCAAGCCTTTCATGGATGAACTTGAAGGAACACCAGAGAGGGATTTGGGGGTTTCACCACAGCTTACTGGTTAGTGTGATTGTTTTGGGGACAACAACTGAGAAGAACTCTTTTTGAACCTGTCACCAACACTCTGACAATTCCTCCTTTCATTTTCTGGACTTCAGAGTCCTGAAGACATCTCCACAACTCATCAGACTTGATGACCAGAACAGTAGCTTTTCATTGTTGTGCCAGATAGCAGTTTTGTTGTTTTTTTCCCCTGGCTTTGCAATTGGACAAATAAATGTGTGGTTTTTGTGCAGACCTAATACAATATGGAGAAGCAGACCAGACAGTGATTATAACATTCTCAAAAAAGAGATTGTAGCCCACCATTATGTCAGCTCTCTTGTACAGTCCAGCCTGTGCTGTGAGTAAAAATATAATTATTCCAAATCTGTCAAAGCCCAGGTACTTTTTTATGGGAGTAAATGACTAAGTGGCCAGAGCCAAGATTGTGCAGTTAGTAGTGGTGGAATATTTATTTCATTCTCTCCGAGACCTCTTTCTCCTGGTGGTGCAACATCATTCACTGAGGAATATGGAAGACCTGATCAATTTGATCAATTACCACAGAGAGACACTACCTGAAAGAAGTTCCTGGGGCAAGCAACAATCGAGAGAAAAGAGAGGCCAGGACAGGGACTGGAGTACTCAAAGATGAAGAAATCTCATGTTCATGAATCACCAAACCAAAGCACAGATGTGCCTAGGGACCTCTGGCATAGGGAATGTCATCATGTCATCATGTCATTGTCTACTGTCCCAGCATCTGAGCTCATGGGAAATGGTACTGTGCACAAGCAGTGCATTCCCTTAAGTCTAGCCCTTGGTATGATATGATAGTGGTGAATGGGTTTAGACACACAACACCACTATTAGACACTAGGAGCATTGTGTCCTTTGTTGCTGTCCAAGAAATGCCCTCATAATGAGCAGATAAAACTAAAACCATGAGCCTTACTTACATGCATCCACAGAAACTTCAGGCCTCTGTCTATGGCTTTGGTAACAAGTACCTACAGAGGCCAAACCCGACACATAAGGCGGTGTCTTTGCTGAGTCCTACTTGTAAATTCTGTGGATAGACTGGATAAATATGAAAAGTAATGCACAGTAGTGGATACTACATGCTGGTGCAGAATACAAAAAAGGCTTGTGAACTCTGCACAAGGTGTGTTTGGCCAGGAAGAGGAAGTCTAAAGGAGTAGCAATTCAAATTGACCCTCAGTATGTCTGCTCCAGATGCATCCAGGATTCCTGACCTTTTTGATTCTCCCCAAGAGTAGCAAAATTTATAATCTTTTTTTAAAAAGAGAATAGTAGAATGGTGATTTTTTGAAGAATGCTAGAAACTCAAGAACATATCATAGAGTCTCCATTTCATGTTGGACATTCATTATTTTATAAAAGTGAATAACCTTCCTGCCAACACAAACAATTTACATTTATATAGCACTTTTCTCACTACTCAAAGCACTCTCCACACAGGGAGGACCCAGGAAGCGAACCCACAATCTCCTTACTGCAAAGCAGCAGCACTACCACTGCACCACCTGTGAGGATATAATGCCTGATAACAGTTGGCAGAAAAGACCCCCAGAGGTGCTTCTTAGCAGACAGTGGTGTAATGAGCATGTAGCTAAAAGTGCTCCAAGACAGCACCTCATGGAGGGGATAGAAGGTATTTTTATGATGGCATCCGATTTTGACACCATCCTCTTTTTCTACAACAGCTTCCAATGTGTCATGGGTTCATCCTGTCATGGAGCAGGCTCTCTTGATAAATTTATTCAAGTATTGTGCTTCTTTTGAGTTTAAGTTGCTTCCCCAGGAGACCACAGCACAGAAAGCACACTGGCTACTATGGACTGGCAAAACAATTCCAGAAGCTTGCTGCACACATCAAAAGACCTGAGTCTCCTTAGCAAGTACAGTCTGCTATGGCCCTTCTTACACAGTGCCACTGTGCTGTCAGACCAGTCCAGTTTGTTGTTTTTATACACTCCCAGGTACTCGTAGCTCTGCACCACTTCCATGTCCTCCCCCTGAAAGGTGTATGGTGTCTGAGGCTGTTTGGCACACTGGAAGTCCACCACCATCTCTTTCGCCTTGCTGATGTTGACTTGCAGGTTGTTGTCCCTGAACCACAAGATGAAGTCCTCCACAACCTTCCTGTACTCTGACTTGTCTCCATTATTAATGCAGCTTATGATGAAAATTTCTATAGATGGCAAGTGCTGGTATTGTGCTGGTATTGTGCTGGAAATATGATGTGTAGAGGGTGAACAGGAAGGGAGACAGGACAGTTCCCTGAGGTGCTCCAGTATTATACACCACTATTTCTGACACACAGTCCCTCAGTCTCACAAACTGCTGTCTGTTGGTCAGGTAGTCCATTATCCAGGAGACCATGGGGGCATCAAAATACAGAGCCTTGAGATTTTCCCCAGTCGATGAAGCAAAATAATGCTAAAAGCACTGGAAAAGTCAAACATTATCCTGACTGTGGTGTCAGCTTTGTCCAAGTGGGAGTAAGCTCTGAGGAGCATACAGATGAGAGTGTCTTCCACACCCCTACCTGTATGTGTCTGATAGGAAAACTGTGAGGATCCAGTTGTTCAGAAACCAGGGGCTGTAGCTGTTTGAGGACCAGCCTTTCAAAGGTTTTCATGATGTATGAAGTAAGAGCAACTGGTCTGAAGTCCCTGGGATCACTGGAACGCACTTTCATTTGCACCAGGACCACACAGGATGTTTTCCACAGCTGGATAACTTTCTGCAAATTCAGGGTAAGGGAGGACTGGTGTTGTAGGAACCCACAGACCTGGCTAGCACATGTTTTCAGAACCCTGGGGCTGATTCAATCCGGCCCTGAAGCCTTGTTTATGCAAAGTTTTCCCAGTTCTCTCCTCACTTTACTTCATCAGCAGAGACACAAAGTCCATAGAGTGTAGCGAAGCTGGAGACCACAGGTGTGATGTCGTTGTGGGGGAAAGTTTTGCAGGGTGCAGATGGCAGTTGGGATTCTAGAACTTCCTCAGCTCGCTCACAGAGGCTAGCAGTGTTTGGAGAGGGCTGTACTGAAAAGAATGAGTCAAACCTGTTCAAGAACTGGTTCAGATCATTAGATCTGCTCTTGTTCCATTCCTCACTTACAGCCTGTGTGGTGCCAGTGATAGTCCTCAACCTATTTCACACTTCCTTCATGTTGTGCTGTTGTAACTTGTGTTCAAGTTTGTCTCTGTAGTGAGCTTTCCCCTTTCCGAGCTGCTTCTTCAGTTGTGACTACATCTGCTTTATTTCATCTTTATCTTCAGATCTGATGGCTCTCTTCTTCCTGTTCAATAGGGCTTTCAAGTCTTTTGTGATCTATGGCTTGATGTTGAGGAAACAGTGCACTGGACTATGTTGTCCACACAGAACTTGATGTACAGTAGTCTGTGGTACAATGGCAGAGTCTGTCTATGTCCTGGCTATGTGACTCACAAAGCATGTCCCTGTCAGTGTTTTCCAAGGCAACCTTCAGAGCCACTTCAGCCTCTGTTGTCCATTCCTGCACGGTCCTGGTGGTGGCTGGCAGCTGCTGGACAATGGGTTTATATGTGGGTATGAGCTGAACCAAATTATGGTCTGAACGGCCTAAAGGTGGCAAAGCAACAGAGTTACATGCTCCTTGAAAATTGGCATACAATAAGTCCAGGGTCCTTTTTTCTCTAGTTTTACAGTCCACAAACTGGTAAAAATATGATATAGTCTAGCAAATGTTCCCTGGTAAATTCCCGCCTTCGGAATTCCTTTGGCTAAAATGTAAGTATTTAATCATGGGTAAAATTTAAGTCTAATTACTGAGTAGTGATTGTTTTGTGCCAGATGCTGAAAGAAAGTTTGCTCACAGTAAAGAAATATTTACTTGCAAACTTCTGCCGTCATTATCATTTTTTTTCTTTCATTTCTAGCAGTGCTAAAAGGAGGAGGTTGTTTTTCTCTAATAAAACTGTGCTTGCGCAAAGAAAACCGAAATAAAGTAAATACCACTGCTGAAGCCTAATCTATAAATATAATATTAACTCTGGTGTTTCTCAGTTAAAGCAAGACCCCAAGGGGCTTGTGGTGAGCAACTGTGTACTTGGGACACCACAATTGCGTCAGCCTTACCCCTGAGCTCCTGTTCAACATGTGGTAACCTCCTCAGATCCGGGGCAATTCCATTAACATAAACAAACAGAGTTTGAGTTGACAGAGACTGATGGCACTGTTTGTTTGTTCAAGCTGCATGTTTGCAGAAAATCCAAACATCCAAGACCCTTACCCCCTTTCTCCCCAACCCAGGACATCTCTATTACACACTGTTCTTAGCAACAAAGCTTACCTTCATACTCAGGAGTGCACAGGCATTCATAATCATTTACCAGATCCTTGCATGTCCCCGAATTCTGGCAAGGAGTGGAGAGACACTCATTGTATTCTTCCTCACAGTATAATCCATGGTATCCTATTGCAAAATAAACACATTGAAAGATATTAAGTTGTAGTAAAAACAAAAGTTGAGATTTAGTATTTATTGTTAAAGAATGTGACAGAAACAGAAATGCCTTACAACTTAGACAACATTAGAAGACTTACCCAGTGGACAAGCAAACACACATCACCATTGTATTATTTAAGAAATCAACTTTTATTTATCAGAGCATCTTTCACAGGATGCATAGCAAATAACAAAGCAAAGCAAAATAACACTACAATATACAGTCCAGAAAAATATAAATCACAATACAAAAACTGTATGCATCTCCAATAACTCTAGTATAGACAGACAAATATTATTTAGTTAATTATGCTAGAGATCATATCAGGTGCTACAGTAGATTAATAAAAGACATCCAGTATTATATCATGTGGGGTGCCAGTAGGGTACAAATCGTGCCCAGCATTTAAATGATTTTTAAAAGAAATATAGTTGGCAGTACTGTATGAATAAAATGAATGACAAAAGAAATAAGTGGCCTTGTATGTGCCCCAGTAATTTGTTGGAATGTTTCTTTATATGCACTTTTTCATTTGCAGTGGTACCCTTCATTAACTGGAAAAACAGCCTTCTTAAAAGCTAAAACTCGTCTTAATTTATACATTCACATTTCTCCTCTTTGCCACTCCTCTTAATTTATGGTGCCACTCTTCTTATTGCTGCCAGCCTTTTAATCTACAATACCATCTCCTTTATTTTTCCAGCATCCCTATTCTCAAAATGCCTCTCATCAAAATCTGTGTAACAGTTCTTTTAAATGCTGCCAACCTTCCAGTTGAGTTATGAAGATTTAAAAGGGACTGTAAATAAGGTCATGGCAGAAGGCACAAAACTGCTTCTTTCTTCTGTATAAATATATACCTACTTGAAGCAACAATTTGTAAACATATTTTTAAGGGAAAAGTACCTCAAGAAGTCTTTTAGTTTAAAAAAATGACTTGCATTTATAACTGGAAGCTCCTTCATGGAAGCCAGATTTCAGCATGGCCATGGATTTCTGGGTTAAATTGTGAAACTTTTAATGTGGCACAAACTGTGACAATGTTTTAAATGTGGGGTGTATAAGTGGTCCTTCAGTGTAGGTAGAACAGTTTTACATTTTTCTATCAACATTTTGGGGGCAGTAGCATGAGAACAGGAGATGCCATCAGAAATAAGTATTTCAGGATGACTGGCACCATTCTGGGCACTAGCCTAGACACAATAGTGGCAGTAGTAGAGTGAAGGGTGCAGGCTAAGCTGTCGGCCATCATAGACAAAGTCTCCTACACACTACATGACACCCTGGTGACCATGTGCTGTACCTCTATCCTAAGAATAGTCCATTTAAACATAACTTTCATTATATTAATTTTAACCATTTACTGCATTTTCAATTTAAACAATGTCAAAATGACCAGAAATGACTCGTGCAATATTCCCTAGTATAAGAGCTGCTTCCTTAATTGTATAAAAAGTTTTTAGTAAAAAAAAAAAATCAAAACATAGTTATGGTCAACTTAATATTAAATACTAAAGTAGTCCATCATTAGCTTAAAGGAAGGAAATAATTATCATTCAAGTCTTTAATTACTTAAATGAATGTCTAATGATAACTGTCATGGTTTATGTAAATTGGTTTAATAGTGCATTGTTTTTATTGTAGCCGGTCACAGCCCTCACTTTAAATTGCTGATGATAGTTATCATTTGTTGTTTGAGAAAACAAATTATACCTCTAGGAGGATAGAGTAGAACTTTTCTGGAAGATGTGGAACTTTTCTTGTAACATTTTAAAGAAGACTTTTGCAATGACATTTATTCCTTTTCTATGCTACCTGAATATTTTGCAGTCAGTGTGGTGTTAGGTTTTAAGGCTTTGGACTTCAAACCCTGTGGCTGTGTGTTCAAATCCCGCCATTGACACTGTGTGACCATGAGCTGCCTGCTTTCCAATTGGAAAACCAGAAGAAATGTAAACAATTGTATGATAAATGTTATAAGTCACCTTGAATAAAGACATCCATCCAAATAAATAAACGTAAATAATTAGTTTAAGTAGTGTAATATAGGCGCTATATAGCGCCCGGCCCGGCACAGACTTACTCAGAGGCACGTGTAAAACAAACAGTTTCTTTATTTTTCTTCAACTTAGTCTTCCCCGTAATCCCTCCAGCCACAACACAGTCCCACAAGCACTTAATATATCACACACAATACTTCTCTCCACCTTGGCACCACCACTCCTCCCAGGCAACCTCGTCCTCTTCCTCCCAATTCTGGCTCCTGAGTGGTGGATGCTGACCCTTTTTATAGCCCACCCGGAAGTACTCCAGGTGCTTGATCACCTGCGGCTAATTGTACCTCCGGGTGGGGCTGCAGAGATGTCCAGGTGGGTTCCTGGCTCCATGCAGCACCCCCTGGCGGCCACCCCAGCTCCCCACAGGGTTGTGGAGAACTCCATCTCCCAGGAAACCCTGCGGGAAACTGAGGCACCATCGTCAGCCAGGGAGGCTGCCACCAAGCGTCCCGGGGGAAGTAGTGAGATGTCCATAGCTGCTCCCCCGGAACATATACAGAAGGGGCGTCCCGGCCAGGCATGGAACCCGGCCGCCTGTCACAGTAGACAGTATTAAAATCTTGGTAATATTGTAAGTGTAGAGTTTTAGGAATGCTGTGTGTGTTGCTTGACTGTGCCTGTTTTTGCTGATAAGAGATAAGACCAGGTTTAAATCAAAGGTTTGACTTCTTTCAAAAATCATATGAGCCATTTAAGTTGTTTCTAAGTTATACAAGCATGTCGGCACTATAGTCTCTTCTGGTGTCAGAATCACAAGCTTAAAAGTGGTCGATTTTGGAATAGTATAGCTTTATAAGATCAGACAAAGTGAAACCCACTGCAGAGATTTCAAGAACCAGACAAGTGCCCCCTGCACCACCAGCATACACGTTAAATGTATTACTGGTCTTCAGCTGCTTATAGAACTACAGGACGATTTAGGCTGTATGGTGTGAATCACTTTCATTTATGGCACTCACTATTTTAATACCGTTTAAAGATTAAAAGTTATTAAGCTTGCTTTCATTCTTGCACTTTTCACTCTATTCTATTGTCAAGGGCTAGGAACCAAGTCCCCTTATAAATTAGACCAATCAGAGGTGAGGGAGGATGTTCCTACCAGCAGGATACCTGGGTGAAGTTTGGAGCAGTTACACTGACAGAAGCTGGTGGACGGTAGTCCCGAGTGCAAATGTAAATGTCCAAAAGGCTGGTAAGTGTAAGAAAAGGAAGAAAGAGTATCAACAGAGGTTGGACATTATGCTGTTGGGACCACATTAAAAAGATTCTTCGCAAGCAGGAGGGATTATGTTTTGAGGAGAGAGAGTGTTCCCAAGAGTCCTTCCATGATTAAACATACCACAATTTAAACATGTTTTATAAGTTTTTATGCTATTTTTCATGATCCATTATGAATGAAAAGCCAAAAGTGGCATTGTGCATTTTCAGTGCTTGGACACTGACTCACTTCCCAGGTGAAGTGGCCAAACATAACAACATAAGAAATTTGCCAAATGAGGGTTGGACCATTCAGTCCATCAAGTCAATTTTTCTAGCTAATAGCTACATTGTACCAATATTTTATCCAGATTTTTCTTAAGGGTTGTCAAGGATTCTGCTTCAGGTAGATGTCTCAGTAGTTTGTTCCAGAGTCCCACAACTCTCTGAGTAAAGAAATGCTTCCTGGTTTCAGTTTTAAATGCACTTCCCTTTAACTTCCTCTCATGTCTGTGAGTACGTGATTCGCTCTTAAGCCAAAAGAATGTTGCTGGGTCTACTTTATCAATGCCTTTAAGGATTTTAAATACTTTGACTATGTCCCCACACAGTCTCCTCTGCTCCTGACTAAACAGGTTTAATTCTCTGAGTCTGTTGGAGTAGGACTTGTCCTTAAGTCCTGGGACGCATTTGGTTGCTCTCCTTTGCACAGCTTCAAGTGCTGCTATGTCTTTCTTGTACCGTGGTGACCAGAATTGCACACAACACTCCATATGTGGTTTTACCAGTGCATTCTATACTTTCAGCATAATGTTCCTTGACTTACATTTAACAGTTTTTATAATATAACCTAACATTTTATTTGCCTTTTCAATTGCTTCTATGCATTGCTTAGTCAATGAAAATCCTTTTCAGAGATTGTTTCCTGTATGACAGTTGTGGAGCATGACTGGGTCCCAAGCCTGGCCGGGACGCCCCTTCTGCTTATGTTCCGGGGGAGCAGCCATGGGCTCCTTAGTACCTCCCCCGGGACGCTTGGTGGCAGCCTCCCTGGCTGACGATGGTGCCTCAGTTTCCTTCAGGGTTCCATGGGAGATGGAGTTCTGTACAACCCTGTGGGGATCTGGGGTGGCCGCCAGGGGGTGCTGCATGGATCCCAGAGCCAACCTGGACAACTCTACAGCCCTGCCCGGAAGTGCAATTAGGAACAGGTGATCAAGCACCTGGAGCACTTCCAGGTGGGCTATAAAAAGGACTGGCAACCACCACTCAGGGACAGAATCGGGAGGAAGAGAATGAGGTTGCCTGGGAGGAGTGGTGGTGCCAGAAGAAGGGTTGTGATTTGTGTTGTGCTTAGTACTTGGGACTGTGTTGTGGCTGGGGGGTTCACGGGGAAGACGTGCCCTCCAGCTGAAGAAAGAAATTAAGTCTTTGTGTTTCTACACGTGCCTCTGTGTAAGTCTGTGCTGGGTCGGGCGCTATACGGCATCCTTTTCACACAGTGTTGCCCATCTTGTATTTATATTTTTGCCCATGTGTAGCACTTTGCACTTTTCTACATTAAACTGCATTTTCCAGATATTCATCCAGTTCTGAATGTTATCCAGGTCTTTTTGAATTATTTTTGCTGCTTCCTCAGTGTCTGCCATCCCTCCAGTTTTAGAGGTATCTGTGATTCTGACAAGTTTACTAACTATACCAGAATCAATGAATTTAATATAAATCAGAAAAGGTAATGGTTCAAGGACAGATCCCTGATGGGCTCCACTGATGACATCGCTGCATGTGGAGCATTCTCCTATTATTTGTACTCTTTGTCTCCTGCTGGTTAACCAAGTAGATCCAGTTTAGTAGGCTACCTCAGATGCCTACAGCTTGTAGTTTCAGAACTAATCTTTGGTGTGGGACTGTATCAAAGACTTTTTGAATGTCTAGGTAAATTATGTTGTATGCTTTGTTTTTGTCAACTATTCCGGTTGTTTCTTCAAAAAAATCTAAAATATTGGTTTGACATGACCTTGCTCTAATAAACCCATGCTGGTTGCAATTTAGAATGTTGTTTTCATTTAGGTAATTTTCTAATTTCTTTCTTATTATGGTTTCCAAAATTTTCCTGGTGCCCTGCCCAGGTATTTATTCCTGCCTTGTGCCCTGCGCTGGCTGGGATTGGCTCCAGCAGACCCCTGTGACCTTGTGTTAGGATATAGCAGGTTGGACAATGACTAATTTTGCATGGCACAGAAGTAAGACCAATTGGTCTGTAATTACTAGAATCCATTTTGTCTCCCTTCTTGAAGACTGGAGTCACATTTTCAACATTCCAGTCCTCAGGTACTTTTTGAAGTGACTGCTGAAATATGCCTAATAAGGGTTTGTAGATGACGTGTTTCATTTATTTTAATACAATTGGTAAGTTCCCAATCAGGTCCAGGGGTTTTATTAGTCTTCAGCATATTGAGGACTTGAAGCACATATGACTCTTCTATTTTAAAATCTATGAAAATTAAAATATGCAAGCTTTTGAGGCAACTCAGGCCCCTTCTTTAGGCAAGATGTAAGATGTAATGATTACATCTTGCCTGAAGAAGGGGCCTGAGTTGTCTCAAAAGCTTGCATATTGTAATCTTTTTAGTTAGCCAATAAAAGATGTCATTTTGCTTGACTTCTCACTACATCCATAGTGGCTAACACGGTACAACACCTTAGTACTATAAAATCTATGAACTCAAAGTGGCCCCCTTCAGGCCATAAGCCTCATAATTCTTGGCCAACTGCATTACAGGGACCTGCCTTATTGATTTGTGGTGGCAAAACCTGGCACAGCAGCGTGACAGGATTTACATGCTCCGTGCAGGCACACAGAAGCTCTGCTTCCTCCTGCAATGAGGAAAAGGAGGCTCAAGCAAGGAGCAAAGACAGCGAAAGGCCAGGTATATGCCATCGTCAGTGGCAAGGGAGCCAGCATGGGGAGCGATACTTCTAGTTGGAATAACAAAGCTCCAGATGATGGACTCCAGAAGGATGTAGGTGACGGATGCAGGATCACTACAATCTGCAAATGTTTTACGTCCCTTGCATGCACTTACCTCCTAGATGGAGAAAGCCCGGATGCCTGTTTGTGGCTGACATACCTCCCCAGGGAAGATGACGATGGTGCAAGCTCAGATGGCTTGAGCAATGGAGACCTCACCATGCTGTTTGCCCAGGAGGGCCATGAGACCTGCCGTGAGAACCCAGGGAGTGTCTGAAGCAGATGGTGGCCCTTGAAGTGCATGGAGCCTCACCAAACAGACAGGATCTCACAAAGTGGGAGGAATAAGTGGATACCTGAACTGTTTTCCCCAGAGCAGGTAAGGGGTTAGGAGGAATGTGCCGAGATCCCACTAGCATTAATGGAGGTGGGGCCGGCTGGCCAGGCATGGGCTTTATGGCTCACTGCTGGTAGATGAGGAGGAGCAAAGCCCAGGTCAACCACTTGCCAAAACAACTGACTGTGTTTTCATTGTACAGGAGCTACAATGCGTGCTCTAGCACGTATGGGATGTTTTACAGGTGGCTAGTCTGTTGAAAAAGATGATTGAGGGCCTGGAGAGGAGAGCTGAGGTGCTCTTGAAGACTTAGATTTAGAGCAGGACTCTCTGTCCAGGTGAATTCTGCAGTACTGGGGGGGTGTCACTGGTACCGTACAGAAAAGAGGGATGCAGAGATAAAGGGCCCCAGGAAATAAATAATTTTGGTGCCAAGTAGCCACAACCCCTACAGTTGAGAAGAGTGTGATGATCAATCGTCCAATGGTGAAGGAGTAAGAACAAAGGCTGGATGAGACCAGCCCCCTACCAAACCGGCGGCAGTCGCATGAAAGTCAAAGGTGGGGATACAGACAGAGCGGGGTCTCTCTTTATCTCATAGAGACACCCAGACTGTCGCCATACCCCGGAGGAGAAAGGAGATCCATGAAAAGAAGACCAGGTCTCCTAACACGGGAGTGCGTGAGCCCGTGTGCTTACGTGGGTCGGAGGGCTATCCTCCAGCGTCACAGAGGGTCGAGACAAGCTCAGCTGAGCATGGGGAGGGGCAGGAATTTTGTCTTGTTTTCACACTTGCAGGTCACAAGCTCCAGGAGGAAGGTGGCACTGTTATGTGTGCTGTTGGACAGGACTTGGCTGGAGACACCGCCCATACACATCAACGGGAGATGCCAGAAGGCGGCGTCAGCACAGCATCTCCCCGTCATTCTATTGTTTTTATATTTCAGGGCAGAATCCTGGAAAGGGGCCATTTGGTGGACAGCTGGTGCCCTTGCCTGGCCGGGTCACCTTTGTAGTGGAAGGACTTGGGGAGAGAGCATGCACAAGGCATTAGCCTCCCTAGGTTGCTACTTCAAGGCACTTCAAGGATTCCCACAGGGCATGCTGGGACTTAGAATGTATGGGCTCAGCCCTGTTGGGTTCCAGGGGTGCCACGAGGGGAATCTGCATAGACTGAGGAACTCTACTTTGTCTGGCTCCCTCCCCACTCAGAAGTGCTTCTAGACCATGCTTACGGGACATCAGAAGTACACCCAGGTGTGACATAAAGCCTGCTACCGCAGCTCAGAGAGCCAGAGTCGGCAGGATGGAGACAAACCTTGCTGGGCAGAGAGGGGAAAAGAAGAAGAAAAAGAAAAGGGCATTACTGAGTGCTTGTGCGTTGTACTGTGATTGTGGTGTGGGAAACAATTGGTAGTGAAGAGTTTCCCATGAAAAACATAATAAAGCTTGTGTTGTACTTCCAGAACTTGTGCCTGTTTGTGTTAGCTATGGGGAGCTAGAGCACCTCCTTCAGGCCACAATAGATAGATAGATAGATAGATAGATAGATAGATAGATAGATAGATAGATAGATAGATAGATAGATAGATAGATAGATAGATAGATAGATAGATAGATAGATAGATAGATAGATAGATAGATAGATAGATAGATAGATAGATAACAAATGGAATGCTTATGATAAAATCACAAGAGAAGCACCACCTCCACCATATAATGGTGGTGTTTGGAATGACACAACAGATGGAACATTTTGTGCTGGCCTTTAACCCATGAACATAAGTGAAAAGAAACACTATTCATTATTTTTAATGTTGAGCAAATTGCCCTCTGATGACAGTGCTCAAGCTGTTGACCTGACTTACACAGTATTTGGCTTTGAAAGTTTTATGCTGGAGCAAAAACAAAACAGATTGTGCAAAGATATTGTCTTTGGTACTTGCCACTCCATGTTGTAAATAACCTAAAGAAAACATACCAAATGGATAATGGCATGTGCTGACAGATCCATAAATTACTTTAAATGTGCATATTTTTAAAGCATATTTTTTGCCTTGTACTTTATGTGTAAAACTATTCTAAGCAAACAATTCAAATTTTGCTCCTCTTTTCACCAATGTGTTATCAGGCAACTGAAAATTTTGATGAATTAATCATTTGTTATTCTGTCAGGTTATGCAGCACAAGTCAATGCCTTCATTTAAAAATTGAACGGGAAGCATTGGTATTTTAACTTTTGTAAAATACTGTAAATCATTATTATGATTAAAACTCAAATGAATTTCAGTATAGTCTGTTAAAATTATCTATAGATAGATAGATAGATAGATAGATACTTTATTAATCCCAATGGGAAATTCACAATAAGATAACCATGGCATTATAGTTGCTGCCAGAAAGAAGAGTGTTTCAAAATGAATGGATAGAATGACAAATAGTAATATTGCTGTAGCCAACAAAGTATAACATCGAGCTAAAATACAACCAGACCACAAAAATATAAAAAATATAGGTCTTATTGCACCTAATGAAGGTTTATAAAAGGACATACAAACACACAACAAAGTGATGCCTGCCTCTACTTTCCAGGCTTTAATAAACTGGTAGTTTACACCAAATGTCGAGACAGTGTAGCTGCACTGCTTAACCATATCCTTTCTGTGTTGCATGTATCCTTTTCTCTCTCTTTAAATTAGATGGTCTTTCATCCTGTTCACCCCATGCTCTCAGTTTTATGTGCTTCATTATTGGAAGTATTTCAAATGAAAAACAGAACTATATTCAAACTCAAGAGTTGTTTTTTTTACCTGTTTAGTAATATGATCTACTGGCTTTGATGGGAAAAACAGCTGGCCTGATCCCTGAATATTTCTACAGAGCTGTGCCCCACTATGTAGCCGCAGTCATACCACATGCAATATGGCTACAACCCTCCTAGTGTCTCGACTGTCATCAAATGCATTTGCCTGGCCAGAGATAATGATACAAAGATTCTGGCACTCATTTTTCCAGGGCAGTTACTGCATCTTTTGCTTCCTTGAGTAGTGCTTCTGATTCTTTAACTGTAAAACAATCCACTTTCTTGACTGGTACTAACTGCTTAAAGTGCATACTGGCTCATTAACCTTAAAGACAAAACCCACACCAAGCCATGCTAATTCCACTCATCCTGATGTCATATGCTTGTAAGAGGCCCTATGCAGAAAATATTTTGTGTATGCATCTTATCAACCATAACCATTATTAAAAGAAAATGTCTAGACAGCACCCCAAGGCCCAAGAGGCACCAAACAAATAATTCAAGTACATTCACATTTTAAACCCTGACTTTATATTTGTGAGTGTGAAGAATTAACGTCTGTTTTCAAATTGTACATTGCAAGCAGTCTAGGAAGCAATTAACTACAGTACCTTTGTTCAATGTAATTCTAAAGCATTGGCCTTGTGTCAGTTAAAAGGAAACACAGATGTGTGAAGATGTTGGGACCTGCACATGCTGCTACACATCATTAAAGACAGTGTGTCATACAGAGAAGTATCACAGGAAACAAGGCATGTCATCGGAGTATTGCTATAACCCATTAGTTCTTTTTTTTTGTCCACATTTACACAAGTGAAAAGTAAGGGAGACCTCTAGTGGAGATGTTGTAAACGGTAGTTTTGTAAGACCTTGGCTGGTAAGACAAGGATATTTTCCTTCTTGTGCCTTAAATATTTAGCACAATGACCCACTCAAGTCACTTAATCTAATAGTGCTCCAATCACAGGTTTAATTCAACCATAAATTAAATAATACATATACATTTAAACAAATGTATTTCATACATTTAAAAATACATTTGTTGCACAGTGGCACAATACCTGTCAGCCTATGTGGATGTTGCATATTTTTCTCATTCTGGACACCTGCTTATTCTAACAGTAAGAAAATGTTAGCAGGTGATCTGATGTCATCAGTTGAGTTCATTTTTGCATATTTTTGTGTTTCCCCTTTGAATGCTTGCCATATGATCTACAGCCGGTAGATTTTGTTCTACGTTATTGTTGTATAATGTTAGGTCCCAGCCACCTGGGATAAGTTTGCATGAACAGCAGGACCATTGATGGCTTTTCAAAGAAAAATGACAACATATCCACTGGCAACCAGATAGGTAATTCTGTAACGTAAACATGAGATCTAATTTAAAATCTGGAAACATTTTTCTTCGTAATCTGTAACCCAAATGGCGAATATATCATATTTATTGCAGTAGTGAATTTATTTTGTAGCTTAGCGCTGGTTACGTCAATAACAAACCTTACATTCAAAAATGAGCTTACCTGGTATCAGAAAAATCTGAGTTAAAGATCGATGATCAATTTTGTTATTGACCAGCAGCCATACCACATGTGCTTCAGAACAGGTCATCCACCTGAAGATAAGCATGTTTGGGTCCAGCCAGCACTTGGATGAGAGACCATCTAGAAAAAGCTTGGGTTGCTGCTGGAAGAGGTGTTGGTGAGACCAGCAGAACTGCTTACCCTGTTGTTTGTATGTGGATCACAATGCCCCAGCGCAGTGATGAGGACATTGTGTTGTAAACATGGCGCCGTCCTTAGGATGAGATGTAAAACCGAGGTCCTGACACACTGTGATTATAAAAGATCTGGGCATCTTTCGGAAAGTGTAGGGTGTATCCCGATATCCTGACTAAATTGCCCACCATGGCCTAGTCATTCTGGTCCCCTAATCATCCTCTGTTTCTAATTGGGTATCTCTTTCACCACTTCACCTTCTAACAGCTAATGTGTGGTGACTGTACAGGTGCAATAATGGCTGCCGCCGCATCATCCAGGTGGGTGCTGCACATCGGTGGTGGTTGAAATGATTCCCTTCTGTCTAAGTGTTTTTAACTAGCTAGAAAAGCTCTATACAAATATAATTAATTATCATTGTGGTATCTGACATAAAGTCATGTGGTTTGGAAATTTAGTTCTAGGGGCATGCTGAACTTTCAGCTATTCACTTGGTACAGAGCTGAAATTGATGGACACAACATGAGCTTAACAGACCAGAGCCTCTGTCCTGGTAATGCCTAGTGGTTTCCTTTGTCCTCCAACACAGCTTCCCTTGCATGTTGTGGGAGGATGGAGTACATGGAGGTTGAATGAAGGGTGTTCAAAGCCTTAATAGTAATAGTAACAATGAAGGACATTGACTGAAATTTGGTCAAGGCCACACATCACCTTGGTAAACACTCACTGTGGAGAAACACATTAAATAAGGGAGCCTTTCAAACAATGTTAGCAGGAACGCTTTGTCAGGGACTACTATTTTGAATATCATTTGTGTCAAGTTCCTACCCTAGCTGCAGTTCAAATTCATTTTTAATGTCTTTTTTGTTCATTTTGTGATTCTTTGACTTATATTGATTATGTTAATGTTACTTTTGTTGACTATGTGCATTATTCTTTGTTTTGAAATGTTATAATGTATAGAAATTGCCTATGTTATGTTCTGTGTTACTGGCCACCTGCCAATCACCACCAGAAACTGCTCTTCATCTTATAAATCTGGAGGGTCTCCCACAGTTCCTGGAGGTCCATTGTAAATAAACTAGGGAGATGGTGAGTGTATGTACTTATATTTATTGTAATTTTTGTGAGTTATTTGGATCTCTGATTTTTTGACATTTTGCTGTTTGTTTTTTTTCACCTTGCTTTTGGAATATGTACTGGGACTTGTCTGATTTGGATTGACTTCATGTTTCAGACAATTCCATTTTGCCTTTGTGCTCCATAGAGTTTCATTGTGTTTGGAATACAATTTGTGAAAAATAAATATTTTACTTTAGAAAGATGCCATGCTTGCCCTTATTACTAGCCAGTGATATCCCCCTCTTGTAAGCATTATTGGAAGTGTTTGGAACCACGTGCTTTGCAAATCTTTAATGCTTTGGACTCAAAGTTCACGACAGTTTGCTTCTTTTGGGTGATTTTACACCCCTAATGTATTAATTGGATTAATGTGTTTTTGAAACATACTGTAGTTACAGTTTTAATTTTAATCTGTAATTTGGATCTTTATATTACCACCACTCTGACAGCATTATTGATGATTCCCATTGCTAAAATTATCCTGAAGTGGGCATGTCCTGAGAGGTCAAGGTCTGTCAGTCACAATGCAATGGGAAAAGTTCATTCAAGGAGATACTTCCCTGTCTGACTACATGGATTCCAAAATCCTTTAAACCTTTTTGAAAATTTTCTTTGTTGCATTTCTCTGGTTTTGAACTCTGGGCACTCCTTCTGACTTTGATTTTGTTTCAAGAGTCTTCGCTTAGGTTATTGATAGTTGTTCTCCTAGTTCTGGACCTTGGTATATTTCTTTTGACTATGTCGTTGTCTTCCAGTCGCCCTTTGAAATCTGTTGCCTACGGGGCATAACTGGTTTCAGGATAAGAATGAGAGGTATCAGCAAGCCTAGACAGTTACAAGTATGGCAGTGTTTAAACTAAAAGTCTAGGTGAGGGAAAAAAGTTTGCGTGGACATGGGGAATGACACAGGCAGCCACTGAATGCTTCCCAGAAGATCTCCCTGACCCAGTAACGGTGAACAGGACATTGTAATAGCTATAGTTATATAAGTGGGGGGGAAACTGACTTCAAGTTGGGGGGTATTATTGGTAGGTAGAAGAAGCCTTCTGAGGAGTTCCTGGACAAAGAAGCAAGAAGTATCTGGAAGGTTTGGGTCCACTTACAGTATGTAGAACAGCTTGTTCCATACTCAAAGAAATCACATTCTTCTGGTTTCCCAATAACGATTACGCCAGTTAGATGGAATGGAAACTACAGATGATTGAAGAACCCTTAATTCAGAAAGAGGAAATGTACATGCCATCCTGAAGTTAGAACAGTTTACTTCTTCTTCTTCTTCTTTACCCTATGCATAGTCATGGAGTTTGGTGAAACCTGTCTATATATGTTTTTGGAGAAGGCTTTTGACCATGATCCTTGGATTCTGAGGGAGGGTATGCAACAGTATGAGATTAAGTGCCAGAGTTATGTGCCGAAAAGATAATTTTATCAAAGTATGCTGCACTGTAAAATTATTGCTCAAATACCAATACTAATTTGTTTAGTCACTCAATCATCATAAAACCCTTCTGTGAGAACCCTAATTACAAAGAGGACTATTTCATTTATGTTAGGTAGAATGCCCAGAGGGGACTGGGCGGTCTCGTGGCCTGGAACCCCTGCAGATTTTATTTTTTTCTCCAGCTGTCTGGAGTTTTTTTTTTTTTTAATTTTTTCTGTCCCCCCCTGGCCATCGGACCTTACTCTTTTTCTATGTTAACTAATGTTGTCTTATTTTAATTTCTTATTTTGTCTTTTATTTTTCTTTTCTTCATTATGTAAAGCACTTTGAGCTACTTTTTTGTATGAAAATGTGCTATATAAATAAATGTTGTTGTTGTTCAATCGTACTTCCAACCTGCTTATTCAAGTTCTCATTGATGGTGAAGATGTGCAGTTGGTGAGAACATACAGATACCTCAGGGGGCATCTAAATGACAGGGTTGAGTAGAGTACCAATGCAGAGGTACACAAAAAGGGTCAGAGTCAACTGTACTTCTTAAGGTGGTTGCGGTCACTTAGTGTATGCAGGTCACTCCAACACATTCTCTACCACTCTGTAGTGGCTAGTGTATTTTCATATGCAGTATTGTGCAGAGGAAATAGCATTATTGCATATGACTAAATAATCTGATTAAAAAGGCTAGTTCAATCTTGGGAGTCAGTCTGGACTCACTGGAGGAAGTGGTAGAACAAAAGTCACTCAGGAAGCTGCCTACTGTCCTGAACAATGACTCTCACCCCTGTATGAGGTTTTAGTTAAACAGAGGAGCACCTTCAGTAACAGACCAAGAGAAGTGTGTTGATCCAAGGAGTGCTATGTGAGGTCATTTCTACCCTCAGCTATTAGGCTCAGTAATGAGTCACCCCTCAGCCAAGGAGGTATCGTTCCCTGTTTGCAGAATAGTTTTGAGCTGTTCAAGCAGACATATTAACAGACACTGTGCCAATGACTGACATCATGTACTGTGTAATTGTAACTTCTTAAGTATGTGCAATTGTAATCACTTTACACTTAGTAAATATCTACACTTTTTAAAAGTACTTATTAATTATTCTTATTATATCTGTATTTGTGTCATTTTAGTACACTTAAGATTTGGTATAATTCCTGTTATATGTGTATTTGTGCCTCTTTTTGTCTGCTGCAGTAACACTGTAATTTCCTTTGGGATTAATAAAGTTTCTATCTATTTATCTAGTTTAAGGTTGTTGGAGACAGCGCCTATCCTTTCTGCAATGAGTGTAAAGCAGGCGGCAAGCCAGGAGAGATTACCAGTACTTTTTCAGTACCAATTTAAAATTGCCAATCAACCTAAATGGGTGCACGTGCTGTAAGGCTCCAATATTATTTTCTGCCCTTTTTCTAACCATCACTATTTTCATTTAGAAATATATTTGAATGGGCTCTGCCATCCTGTAGTGCTGATCAGAAAAAGGCATGTAAGAAAATGGATGGAAATATAAATGTAAACATAATTAAAATATAAAAGGAATTCATGAATAATATAAAGTAAGTTGGAGAATCGTTATCAGTGTGCAACTATGACAGCTCCTAACTATCTCTATTAGTCATGCCATCTGGCTTTTAAAGCACTGCCTTTTTCATGATGTTCAGGGGATACTAAAATTCAGACCCAATTTACTTGCTGAAAGGTTGAGATTTCTCAATTCAGTTTTTCTTTTCTTTCATTTTCTAGGACTGTAGTGTCTGAATTCAATCAATAGTTAAACACTCCCATCCTCCTAGACAAGTGCTTTGTCATTGCTGTAACAGCATCACAAGGACAAAGGTGCAGTTACCACTCTCTGAGGCTGTGAGGAGAAAAATCCATGGCAACTGCCTCAAAGCGATAAAGCCATCAGTCTCTGTCTTAGCCTCTTCTCTTTTTCCATTCTCACACGCTTGTCATTTTCCAAGATAAAAAACGTGCATTGAAATAGCAAGCAATTTACCATTTATTTAAAAGAAATCAATCTCTTTGATTCTCGTGAAAGAAAACAATCCATTCTTTATTGAGCATCATGGGAAAATGACTGACAAAGAGTTGTCAATCGAATAATAAATTAAAGTCAAATAGGCTTATAGTTATTTTAATACTTTTCATTTTGAATTAAATTTTTAAACATTTTTTGTGTGAAGCACCATAGTGGCGTATACAATAAGTGGCATTTTATTTATGATTTGTTTAAATCCAACTTTATTAATGAAAGACTTGGGTGTAAGAAAAGTATCTAAGTAATGAGCACATTAAAGTGTAATTGCTTATTACCTGAATTCTCTTCCACCTTAAAAAAGGCAAGTGTTAGTGTGTCTGTCTGCATGAATATCTGTTTGCTTTGTCTCTGTCATTCCAAAAGATGGAGCATCACAAACAGTTTAAGTAATTAAACTCATTGCATTTGTCATTCCAAAAGATGCCACATCACAAACATTAACTCTGCTTTTTACGAATTCCATACCAAAAAGCACATAACAGAGGCATCTTCATTGCATGGTGTACTGCAAACATTAGCACAGAGGTCTACTTTGATATTTTAGATTTCAAACCATCTTAGACAGGTAGCACAACTAGTTTAACTATAATCAGGCTGTAATGTGGTTATTACTTGAACTGTAAGGGTCAATCACAGAATTTCTTTGCTACAATACAGTGGGTTTACTGTGCATACTGTGCTGTAAAAATTGTTTCGAGTGAAGTAGGGTTCAAGAAAGAAGTCACTGAGAGGGGGAAAGTAGTGCTGGCTTTATGATCTTTTCACTGTGCACTCTTAATTTCATCCATGCAGTCCCTGTACTGCATATATAGTTCCTTCTATTAAAAACTAGTTTAAGACACTTTTCAATGATTTAGTAGTAGTAGTAACAGCTGTGGTAGTAGTACCAACATTCATCCCGTCACCAAACTCCATGATAAATTAGAATGTATTAAAATAATTTTAAATAATAAATTTACTTAAAAGGGTCTTAAAATTCACTCTCTTTCACAAAAACACATAAAATTAGTTATTTTCCTGTAATTTATCAGAAGTGTATTGGGTTCTTGGTTCAATAAGAATCCCAGAACAATTGTATTAATTATATGTGTAGCTGTCTTAACTCTGTACTGTGCATAATCTAACCTGTATCCTCCATTCATTATCAAACATCCTCAAGCCAGTTCAGAATTGCTAAAGCTAGACACTACTGTTGGTAGGCAGAACATCTCTCTTCATGGTGAGAAAGACCACTCACTAACACACAGACCCTCAAAGTGGACCAATAACAAGTCCACAGTTTACATAATGAACATGTTTTGGGAATTTGGGAGGAAATCAGATTACTCATAGAAATATCCATGCAGAAATGAGGAGAACATGAAAAAACCAAAAAGGCACTGGCTAGGTCAGGATTTGCAAATTATGAACTCATACAGAAAGATCTTTGATTTTTTACTTTTGTTAATTTAATTCACAGACAAAGCCTGGTATAATTTAGACCGCTTTCATAAATCATTCTCACAATATGTGACATTGTCACTGATGAGTGAACATTGCGGAGTTCACTTCGGTATGACTTTGGTGGAATCACAGAAATGTTTGAGATATTCGCCAAACTCAGCAGAATGCATTAAAGTAAAATGCATGTCACCACATCTTGCCTGAAGAAGGGGCCTCAGTTGCCTCGAAAGCTTGCATATTGTAATCTTTTTAGTTAGCCAATAAAAGGTGTCATTTTGCTTGGCTTTTCTCTACATTCCTAATGGCTAACATGGTACAACACCCTAGTACTACAGTAAAAGGGGAAGGAAGTCAATTAAGTGTTCCTGTGGATTAGGGGAAAGTCTGCCAACTATGCTGGACTAATTATTGTGACCAAACATGTGATCTGAGCTGTGAGGCAGCAGTGCTAACCAATAGTTTAGCACTGTGCCACAAATCTGAAAATACACAGAGGGAACGAAAATACCACAAACAAAATACAACAAATGGCAACAAACTAGATAGATTGATAGATACTTTATTAATCCCAAGGGGAAATTCACAAAAATAGTAGGTTCTGACATTTTTCACCAGCGCAGCCAGTTCTCACAAGCCGCTTCATTTTTAGCTTAGTGCCAGCTCTGCTGCCACGATACCGCCTTCTTAACTCGTCGGGTAAATAGGGTACCACTCCGGCACTGGCATTTGTTCTCAGCGCTCAAAGTTGACTACTTGAATAGACAAAGCTCGGCGTGTAAAAATCCATGCCCACGTTGTAAAAGTAAGTGTGTCCAGGGAACGAATCCACATAAAATAAAGTGATAGGAGTGATCAATAAAAAAGAGAAATATAAAAGTAGAAAAATAAAGTCGTACACGGAGCTGCTGAAAAGGCTGCCACTCTCGGCAGTGCCTGAGTCAAGCACTCAACTAGTACTAAGTAAATAAAATATACAGTAGATCATTGAACTCACAGACTTCAACTCTTGGTGCTCACATTGGCCATGCCATGAAGAGGTAGTGTGGGACTGGTCATTCCATTCCAGCAGGCATGTGTTTTTTATTTCATGTGTATCTGTACAGATGTTTCTTACTTTCTTGTTCCATCAAGAAGAAAGAACCATTTTGTACATAGTAATAAATGTTTCATTTTCATTAAACAAAACCGATTGTGTTGCCATCCATGTAAGGGTAAAGTACATATCTAACATAAAATACATATATATACACTTAACAGGTTTAATAAACAGATATGTAACACATATATGCTGTATGTATGTACTCTTTATTATTATATGTTAATGTGTACTTTCTCTATTTCCTAAGAAAAATAAACACTGTATTGTATAACATTTGCTACCAGTCTAATAGCATATCGGGCACCAGCCTTGCGTCTAATCTTGTTCACTGACGTCTCCTGTGTCTGTTTCGTATATCATACCTCCTAAATTATTGTAAAAGCAAGGGCATCGTGGCCTTTAAATGCCTCAAGCTTATGAGGAGTTGCAATGAACAGAATTACAGGTCGGCAAAGGAAAGAAGGCAGTGTGAAGACTCTTGAGGACAGCACTACCACCTTGAAGACGAAGAGGATGAGCTGTGTTTCTCAAAGTTACCAGCTGATCAGGGTCCTTTCTTAACAAACAATAAACAGTCCTTTCAAGGACAATTGAAAAGTTGCTTATGTCGGGGTGTCTGTCCCTCTTCATCTTTCTGGGGGATCGATGTCCTCACGGGTTTTCACACCACAAGCCCCCCCCCCCAGCAGAGACGCACACCATCCACAGGTCGAGTCACTACACAAACTTAAAAGTTTTCAAACACTATGAAAGGGGCAAAGGACTGAGTGTTATCACACACGACTCTAGCGAGTTGCAATCAATTATAATGCCAATTTTTAAAAACAAAGTGATTTATTTAAATATGAGTGATATTATTGTATCATTTGCTTTACAGCATATTTGATCTCTTCCCTATAATTATTGAGATACACCCATGTGGACTTGCGTCTCAGTGCCAGAACGCAACTGTACACAAGTCGAGGGATACCATAATGTTCTCATTATGGTCAGCTAATTTATCTGTCAAATGAAAATACCGCAAGATTTAATAATTTTTTTTTTAAAACACATGCTGCGTGGAAGGCTGGTGTACTTAGTGGGTTGTGACATCACGGGTGTCCGAAGCAGAGTGGCCTTGCAAAGCATCATGGGGTGCTCTGAAATTAATGTTTGCCTAAGCCGGCCCACACAGCTAGTACAGATGGGGCGATACCTCTGTTTTTGAAATTGGTACCGATACAAGTAAAATTGCTAATATTAATGGGTCAGTCTGTATTTAAATCAACTCGTATCACAACACAGTATCAAGGTCACCCTAACAAATTTACTACAAAATATATATTAATGGAATGAACTTGTCATTTCATTTTTAACCTGTTTTCTGCAGTGTAGGGCTGCTTGCAGGGTGGGGAGCGGGGTGCCAGAGCCTATTCCAGCAGCCATAGGGCACAACGCAGGAGCACCCATCCATTGCAGGGCGAACACACCAAACACACGGCAAGGATGAGTGTTCATCAATGGAAAGCATATGGACGTTGGAAGATAACCATGATTTACTGAACCATATGAATAGCTGAAACTGCAGTGAAATTGTACTTTCACCGTTTATTTCATCCTTTTGCATTACTGTACTGTGTTTTTTTGTTGTGTATTTTTACCTTTTTTCAATAATATAATTTATTTGTTAGTGATTTTTATTTACTGTTTAATCATTCTGTATTGTGATGTTTTTCCTGAACTTAGCCAAGAAACTTTTAACAAGTGGGTCAGAAACACAACTTCAATAAGCAAGCTAATGACACTGCAACTACTTGTAGTAAGTAAGGGTCTTGAATAACTGTTTCAAGTAACTACAGTTCTGATCACAGTAACACTTGAAAGACCTAATTTAACATAAGACCCCACCCCTGCATAAGCAGAAAGCAATTTAGAGCTAGGAATAAGAAACAAATGAAAACCCCACATAAAACACAAACTGGGCTGGATTTGCTTTTTGCTTTCATGTAGATCAGAGTAGATTGCATATTCTTAATGAGGCCAAATGGGACCTCCAAAAGTGTCTGAAACCATGCCTAAATCTTTTTATTTATGTATTTTGAATACAAGGCCTTTCTTTATATAATAAATGGGGAAAGGGTAAAAAAAAAAAAAGTAGTGGGCTAAGAATGCTGCTGGATGTCTTTGGAGCTTAAGAACACTTGACAGGCAAAGACCATCGTGACACCCCTTGTGGCTCAACCTTAAGCCTGCACGCCACTGCAGATGCTGTAACCTGTCTGCTTCACCTGCTTTGATATCTTCTGTTTTAGCAGTGGTGGAAAAGGGCCCTAGTACAAAGTACACATAATGTAGATCACTCCGTTACTGAGGTAAGAATTATTTTAATTCCAGATGATCGCTGCAATGTGCAATGATGTAAAAAAAAAAAACAAACAAACTTGATAATGGTGCCTAAATTACTTATAATTGATACTACAAAATGCACTTCACGTAGGAAAACTAAAATGGCTAATTTTGTGAGGGTTCATAAGAGAAGTGTAACTGTTTCTAACAAAATGGAGGACATGATAAATAGACTAAAATTCTACAGGAAATAAGTACTACGCATTTGCCTTAACACATACTGTACACAATTTCCTTTGTGTACTTTTCAGAAGCTCGGGCAAACTGCCAGAAGCAGTAAAGCACTTCTAGACCTTATAAAGACATCATCATTTTTACAAATCTTTCACCAGTGAGTTTGACTAAAAGAAGCAAATTTGCTTCTTATGCAGGACTTCTTCGCAAGCACGGCACATTATGTAAAATGGTGGTTTCTCAGAATATTTTGTGTGCAAAACAAACTCGTCATGCTACACACAGTTATGTTAAGACAACTCTTTAACAGATCACAAGAAAGGAGAGGTTTGGATAGCATGTAAATATTGTGGGGAACAGCCCGGACACAGACAGGTAGACATGTTGGTTTCACCACACACACGTTTATTTACATCATTTACAGCCATTGAAGTGCACATTCCCAGTGCCTCAGCACCAATCGCCCCTTAAGTCCTTGGCCACACTCACAATGCCTTTACAGTCTCTGGTCCACCTCCACTCCTCTCCACCAAGCTTCGTCCTCTTCCACCCGACTCTTGCCTTTGACTGGAGGGAGGCGGCCCCTTTTATACACCCCAGAAGGACTCCAGGTGTATCCTAAGGGCTTCCGTAGCCACACCCCTTTGTGGCAGAAGCTCTGTCGGTGCATCCGGAAGTCCCCAATACTCTTCCCCACAGCACTCCCGGGTGTGGCAGAAGTACTGAGGTCCAGGGCTCCCAAGGCATCGGGGCGCCCCCTGGCGGTAACCACAGGCCCCTACAGGGTTGAGCTTCTAAGCTCTGTACCCGTGGTCCCCAAAGCAACCAGGGAGGATGCCCCCTCGTGTTCTGGAGGAGGCACAAGCCCTCCTCCGGTCATCCTGGGCATCCCAGCCGGGCATGAACTCCCGCCGGGTACCACAATATATAAAATTCAGCGATTGATCCTATGAGCCATTTTACTATAGTGACTGTATCAACTAATAAAAAAATCTATAGTATTATTAATACATATGGCCTTAATTCTAATCAACTTAAATGTAATTTTTTTGTTGATACATATTTAATTGATAGACGGATATTACAGAGAATAAAATCTTCCACCACTTAGACTATAAACTTGTTCTGGTCATTCCCCTTTTATGATGGAATTGGATGATTTCCCTAGTATACCTAACAACTAACCTTGGAGAATTAATGACTTTTTACTTAATCATTCTAGAGTTTTTTCACAAACTGAATGGTCTCTTACAGGATTCCTTTGTACTGATGTTGGTTCAGTCCTGAGCATGCCACGTTATTGTGTGCACATAAACCACAAATGAGAAATGAATTCATTTAGATTTGACCTTTAAAGAAGAAAAAACAAGCCAAAAAATGATGGAAGATACGTACTTGCTTACATAACAAAGAACTCCAGAATAAGCTGTCTTTTTGGCATAAATTGTTAAACTGAAATCAGCTTAAGCTCAATAGATATGAATTAGCTACGAAGAAACTAATAATGCTTAATTATTTTTCACAAAGTGGAAAACCTAATAAAATGTTAGCTACTAATAACGCTAAAAATCAAGTTGACTAAAACAAAAATTCCTTTTCTTATTTTGAATAGGGGAAAGAAGAATGTGAATCACCCGACTTTTGCAGATGAATTTAGATCATATTACACCAAACTTTATAATTTAAATCAAGTTTCCCAAACTCTGCAATCAAATATTTCAATCATTAGGGAATTTATTCTTGATAGATAGATAGATAGATAGATAGATAGATAGATAGATAGATAGATAGATAGATAGATAGATAGATAGATAGATAGATAGATAGATAGATAGATAGATAGATAGATAGATAGATAGATAGATAGATACTTTATTAATCCCAAGGGGAAATTCACATACTCCAGCAGCAGCATACTGATAAAGAACAATATTAAATTAAAGAGTGATAACAATGCAGGTATACAGACAGACAATAACTTTGAATAATTTTAATGTTTACCTCCCCGGGTGGAATTGAAGAGTCGCATAGTGTTGGGGAGGAACGATCTCCTCAGTCTGTCAGTGGAGCAGGACATTGAAATATCACTTTCAGGGTGACCAACAGAACAGCTGTTAGTAGTCAAAACCCTGTTTCTCATATTGAGTGTAATCTATACTAATAAAAGGCAAAGCCCTCACTCACTCACTCATCACTAATTCTCCAACTTCCCATGTAGGTGGAAGGCTGAAATTTGGCAGGCTCATTCCTTACAGCTTACTTACAAAAGTTAGGCAGGTTTCATTTCGAAATTCAAAGCGTAACGGTCATAACTAGAACCTCTTTTTTGTCCATATACTGTAATTGAGGAGGCGGAGTCGCGTATCGCGTCATCACACCTCCTACGTAATCACGTGAAACGCCTTGGGGCCGATTTGGAAGAAGGTAGAGCAGCGCCTTGATTTAAACAATTCCATGTCTTGGTGGGTTTAATACTGTGTAAGCATACATATTAACACATGTGCAATTAAACGTGTGCATTTACGGGGTGATTTCTCAGGCTTAAAAGCTCGCCTTTTATTAAAAAATTAAATACAAACTGTTTTCATTCTGAAGGGCACAAACCACGTTGGATTTTGTAATGATAGTTGATTAGTAAGGTCTATTAAGGGATACTTACATAATGATTAGTAATGCCTGTGAATGCAGATGCAAGTAGGAGAATGGGCGTGAACTAAAGAACGAGTAGTAACATGTACAGTAAATGTCTCTAAAGTCTGTCTATTAAAAAGTTATTATATCTTTCAATCCTGTGTATTGATTAAACTACGAACCTAACAAGATCACTACATGGTGTCAGAAGTGGCGGATTGGAAGAGGAATGTGAAGAAGAGGTTCAGCTGTTGAACGAGTCTCGTGTCTGTGAGTAACCCGAAAACGTGGTCAGAAAGCGCTAAGACGTTCTAGCAAAAGAGAAAAAAAAAATATGGAAGGATTACAGCCCCCACCAAATCTCCAGTTAAAGGGAAATGTAGCTGAAAATTGGAAAAGATCCAAACAGAGATTCGAGTTGTATCTTGCTGCGATTGAAGCAGATAGGAAAAGTGAAAAAATGAAAGCGTCTATGCTTCTACATGTAATTGGCGAAGAGGCGCTAGAGGTGTATAACAATTTTCAGTTTGAAGAAGATGGAGACAATATGAAATTGAACAAAATAGTTGAAAAATTCGAAACGTATTGCAACCCAAAGCGCAATGTGACGTTTGAGCGGCACAAGTTTTTTACATGTTTCCAGAAAAGCAGCGAAACAATAGACCAGTATGTGACGGAATTGCGTAATAGGAGCTGTTCTAAGAAGAAACCGTCGAGACATCAAAGGACCAATAACCTCTAATCAGAACACTAACACCAGCGAAACAAATATTAACGAGAAACCAAGTATAAATCAGGAAAGAACATCTCAACTGCAAACACAATTAACCAGAAGATCAAAACGTCAAGTAAAACCACCAGAACGACTCATTGAGACATGTTGAAGATTAAAGGAACATTTTCAATTAAGAAATGCTGAATTCCTTTAACAGTTGTGCTTTTTATACATAGTTTGAATGCTGGATGTATGCCTGAAATGTTCTGGATAGTTCAGTTGTTTGAAGTGATAAAGTTTATCAAAGTAGCATTTGAAATGTATAACATTACTAAGCTTATAAGTACTGCCTTACTTCTCTTTTAGAAAGGAAGATGTAATGATACTTGATTTAAACGATTTCATGTCTTGGTGGGTTAGCTTATTGTCAATATCTTTACACCTGTTTTTAAGACTTATTGACTGAAACGGGCTTTCACGAAAAAAGTTAGGGCTTTGCTACAGGATACACCCTCCACAAGTTAAGGAAGTAAAAATAAAGGTATATATTTCTGTTTTATTTAAACCTTTTAAGTTCGTATGCATAGCCCCATTTGGCTGTTTTAGTTTTTTTTTTTCTTTCTTCAGTAATATTTAATCTCCTTAAAGAAAAACAACATATGCATTTTACTTTTTTGGTATCTCTTTAGTAATATTTTAGTGTAAAAGGATAACCAGTATTTAAACCTTTTATGTTACTTTATAAAGTTATTTTACACAATGTTGAAAAATTAATAAGAAAGCTATATATTTTGGCAGCTGCTGCTTTAATTTTCAATTAAATGAATAAATCTCTCCAAGAGAAAACCTCAATGAAGAAGAAACAGTTTGCACTATCTAAAAAGGAGAAACCCTCATTTATAAAGGATTGCTGCAAATGACTTAACTGAAAATAAATGAATAGTTCCTATGTGTATAATACATATTTATCTATTTTACTTATGCCTTTATTCCAGCAACCTGCAACATCTGAGGTACAATTTGTTACATTACTTTTGTTTTTTGCAGCACAGGCAGGTGAAGTGACTTCCTCAGGGTCACACAGTGGTGTCAGTACCAGGATTTGAACTGACAAGCTCCGGGTTTGCTGAAATATTACTGAAGAAAGAAAAAAAACGAAAACGGGCAAATGGGGCTATGCATACAAATGTCCATCCATCCATTATCCAACCCACTATATCCTAAATACAGGAGCCAATCCCTGCCAACACAGGGCACAAGGCAGGAAACGAACCCTGGGCAAGGTGCCAGCCCACCGCAGGGCACACACACCCACACACCTAGAACAATTTAGAATCGCCAATGCACCTAACCTGCATGTCTTTGGACTGTGGGACAGTAGAATTCATGGTTCCATCTATCACAGCAAGCCTTCCAGGTCCTGAAGCAGCAAAACAACCCCAGACCATCACACTACCACCCCCATATTTTACTGTTGGTATGATGTTCTTTTTCTGAAATGCTGTGTTCCTTTTACGCCAGATGTAACGGGACATTTGCCTTCCAAAAAGTTCAACTTTTGTCTCATCAGTCCACAAGGTATTTTCCCAAAAGTCTTGGCAATCATTGAGCTGTTTCTTAGCAAAATTGAGACGAGCCCTAATGTTCTTTTTGCTTAACAGTGGTTTGCGTCTTGGAAATCTGCCATGCAGGCCGTTTTTGCCCAGTCTCTTTCTTATGGTGGAGTCGTGAACACTGACCTTAATTGAGGCAAGTGAGGCCTGCAGTTCTTTAGACGTTGTCCTGGGGTCTTTTGTGACCTCTCGGATGAGTCGTCTCTGCGCTCTTGGGGTAATTTTGGTCGGCCGGCCACTCCTGGGAAGGTTCACCACTATTCCATGTTTTTGCCATTTGTGGATAATGGCTCTCACTGTGGTTCGCTGGAGTCCCAAAGCTTTAGAAATGGCTTTATAACCTTTACCAGACTGATAGATCTCAATTACTTCTGTTCTCATTTGTTCCTGAATTTCTTTGGATCTTGGCATGATGTCTAGCTTTTGAGGTGCTTTTGGTCTACTTCTCTGTGTCAGGCAGCTCCTATTTAAGTGATTTCTTGATTGAAACAGGTGTGGCAGTAATCAGGCCTGGGGGTGGCTACGGAAATTGAACTCAGGTGTGATACACCACAGTTAGGTTATTTTTTAACAAGGGGGCAATTACTTTTTCACACAGGGCCATGTAGGTTTGGATTTTTTTTCTCCCTAAATAATAAAAACCATCATTTAAAAACTGCATTTTGTGTTTACTTGTGTTATATTTGACTAATGGTTAAATGTGTTTGATGATCAGAAACATTTTGTGTGACAAACATGCAAAAGAATAAGAAATCAGGAAGGGGGCAAATAGTTTTTCACACCACTGTATATGTTGATATGTGTATATATATATATATATATATATATATATATATATATATATATATATATATATATATATATATATATATATGTATATATATGTGGATGTGTATATGTATATATGTATATACAGTATATATGTGTATACAGTATGTAGATATGTATATATATGTTTACATAACCTCTTTAACACACTACTTCTCCGCTGCGAAGCACGGGTATTTTGCTAGTGTTGCTATAAAATCAATTAAACTTAATAAATCTCTATGTGATGATGATTTTACTAAAGAATATTATACAAATGATCCCCATCAGTGTATCCTCTATCTTTTTAATACTTTCACTGGATGCACAAGTTCCTAAAGAAATCCTTAAAGTGATTGTGGTCACTGTCTCCAAACTGGGCAGATCTCCTTTATCTCCTACAAATTAATTCCAATGCAAAATTCTTTGCAAAGATTATACTCTCAAAATTAGCTTGATTTTGCCCTCTATAATCAATATTGATCTAGTTGGTTTTATACTTGAAAACAGGAGCCAGATGAAATTAGACATTTCACTGATATCACTCAATATGTTAAATCTAACTCTATTCCCACTCTTTGATAGTATTCAATGCTTGAGTAAATTTAAGTTCATGGGTTCTATTTGTAATGCTATCCTTGAGACTCCATTGATATGTCAAATGAATGAATGAATGCTGACAGAATTCATAACAATAATAATAGTAATAATACATTTTATTTATATAGCATTTTTTTCTTTAATATTTGCACTCACTATGAGTCCCTTTTGCTGAGCACTTAGGCTGTCTTCAGTGGATTCAAATTGGACCTGTCATTCAGAAAAAAATCAGACTTTATGAAAGTGATGTTTTAATTGCATTAACTACTTCTCTGGGTTCCTTGTATTTGCTTGAACAAATGTTCACTAAGTTTGCAGTTTGTTCTTCTTGTAAGAATAATGAAATAAGGCGCCATACTCTCTGTAGAGCTATTTCTGCTTCTTTATTTTCAATTGTGAAAATTTTAAATATGATTGGGAAATCATTAACAATTTCCTGAAAGAATCTTATTCATATTAACTTTCTTAATATTTCACATAAGATTAATAAAGACATTAATGGTCAATCCATTGCTGTTATCATGGGTAAATAGAATTTTAGTAACCAAAATGATTGTACTTCCAAAGATCTTATACTCTTTTTTGCTTCCCTGTAAGGTTATAAAAACCTTGCAAAATATTTAATTTATTTAGATAGCCTATTAACCATACATCAACAGCCCTGACTGCTTTGACGAGACTCAGCTCCATGAATGGTGTAACAGTACCAGACTTAATGTAACGTGACTGCCATAGAGCAGTAATACTGGACCAACTGAGGCAATGGTGCTTCTTTACAGCTCTACCCAATGAGTTCAAATAGAGCAGTATGTAAGAAGATAATCAAATCTGGTAGATCCGCTCTGACTTGTTCAACTTGTTTCTCTTAAATATGATTTCTCAGCTGTACCTCAAACCCTTGTCTCCACATTTCTCTGCCACCTAAATTGGTTCTTTTAGCACAATTTCAATGCCTAATTCCAGATTTAAATCTACACACATAGTTACAAAATGAGCTTAATCCACTAGATTAACCTTTTCTGGTAACAGTTTCCATTCTTTTCAATGTCTCCATGAACACCAATATTTATCATAAGGATTTTTATTAATACTGTATCTCTAGGTATAAAGTTGCATTACGTTATTTTCTGTGGTTCCTACTGACACCTCTAATTCAGTATGTCAAAAGTGTTTTGGAGGTGAAAAGAGTGTCAGGCAGAGTAATGATTATGAAGCTGTAAATTGGAGGTGTGATGATGAATGTTGTTAGTGCATATGCACTGCAAGTTAGGTGTACGATGGGTGAGAAAGAAGATTTTTGGAGTGAGTTGGATGAAGTGATGAACAGTGTACCCAAGGGATAGAAAGTGGTGATTGGAGTGGATTTCAATGGGCATATTGGTGAAGGGAACAGAGGAGACGAGGAGGTGATGGGTAGGTATGGTGTCAAGGAGAGGAATGAAGAAGGTCAGAGGATAATGGATTTTGCCAAAAGGATGGACATGGCTGTGGTGAATACGTATTTTAAGAAGACGGAGGAACATAGGGTTACGAACAAGAGTGGAGGAAGATGCACACAGGTAGATTACATCCTATGCAGGAGAGTTGATCTGAAGGAGACTGAAGACTGCAAAGTGGTGGCAGGGGAAAGTGTAGTTAAGTAGTCTGTAGGATGACATTGGAGATCAAGAAGAGGAAGAAAGTGAGGGCAGAGCCAAGGATCAAATGGTGTAAGTTGAAAAAGGAAGACTGCAAGGTTGAGTTTAGGGAGGAGGTGAGACAGGCACTTGGTGGCAGTGAAGAGTTACCAGACAGCTGGGAAACTACAGCAGATGTAGTAAGGGTGACAGCAAGAAGGGTGCTTGGTGTGACATCTGGAAAGAGGAAGGAGGAAAAGGAAACCTGGTGGTGGAATGAAGAAATACAGGATAGTATGCAGAGGATGGCAAAGAAGAAGTGGGATAGTCAGAGAGATGCAGAAAGTAGACAAGAGTACAAGGAGATAAGGTGCAAGGTGAAGAGAGAGGTGGTGAAGGCCAAAAAAAAAATGGCGTATGATGAGTTGTATGAGAGGTTGGACACTAAGGAGGGAGAAAAGGACCTGTACCGATTGGCTAGACAGAGGGACCGAGCTGGGAAAGATGTGCAGCAGGTTAGAGTGATAAAGGATAAAGATGGAAACGTACTCACAAGCGACGAGAGTGTGTTAAGCAGATGAAAGACTGCTTTTGAGAGGCTGATGAATGAAGAGAACGAGAGAGAGAGAAGAGGTTGGATGATGTGGAGATAGTGAATCAGGAAGTGCAATGGATTAGCAAGGAGGAAGTAAGGACAGCTATGAAGAGGATGAAAAATGGAAAGGCCGTTGGTCCAGGTGACATATCTGTGGAAGCATGGAGGTGTTAAGGAGAGATGGTAGTGGAGTTTTTAACCAGATTGTTTAATGGAATCTTGGAAAATGAGAGGATGCCTGAGTAGTGGAGAAGAAGTGTACTGGTGCCGATATTTAAGAATCAGGGGGTTGTGCAGGACTGCAATAACTACAGGGGAATAAAATTGATGAACCATAGCATGAAGTAATGGGAAAGAGTAGTGGAAGCTAGGTTAAGAAGTGAGGTGATGATTAGTGAGCAGCAGTATGGTTTCATGCAAAGAAAGAGCACCACAGATGCAATGTTTGCTCTGAGGATGTTGATGGAGAAGTTTAGAGAAGGCCAGAAGGAGTTGCATTGCGTCTTTGTGGACCTGGAGAAAGCATATGACAGGGTGCCTCGAGAGGAGCCGTGGTATGTGTATGAGGAAGTCGGGAGTGGCAGAGAAGTACGTAAGAGTTGTACAGGATATGTAGGAGGGAAGTGTGACAGTGGTGAGGTCTGCGGTAGGAGCGACGGATGCATTCAAGTTGGAGGTGGGTTTACATCAGGGATCGGCTCTGAGCCCTTTCTTATTTGCAATGGTGATGGACAGGTTGACAGACGAGATTAGACAGGAGTCCCTGTGGACTATGATGTATGCTGTTGACATTGTGATCTGTAGCAATAGTAGGGAGCAGGTTGAAGAGACCATGGAGAGGTGGAGATATGCTCTAGAGAGGAGAGGAATGAAAGTCAGTAGGAACAAGACAGAATACATGTGTGTAAATGAGAGGGAGATCAGTGGAATGGTGAGGATGCAGGCAGTAGAGTTGGCGAAGATGGATGAGTTTAAATACTTGGGATCAACAGTACAGAGTAATGGGGATTGAGGAAGAGAGGTGAAAAAGAGTGCAGGCAGGGTGGAATGGGTGGAGAAGAGTGTCAGGAGTGATTTGTGACAGACAGATATCAGCAAGAGTGAAAAGGAAAGGTCTACAGGACGGTAGTGAGACCAGCTATGGTATATGGGTTGGAGATGGTGGCACTGACCAGAAAGCAGGAGACAGAGCTGGAGGTAGCAGAGTTAAAGATGCTAAGATTTTTATTGGGTGAGACAAGGATGGATAGGATTAGAAATTAGTACATTAGAGGGTCAGCTCAAGTTGGACGGTTGGGAGACAAAGTCAGAGAGGCGAGATTGCTTTGGTTTGGACATGTGCAGAGGAGAGATGCTGAGTATATTGGGAGAAGGATGCTAAGGATAGAGCTGCCAGGCAAGAGAAAAAGAGGAAGGCCTAAGAGAAGGTTTATGGATGTGGTGAGAGAGGACATGCAGGTGATGGGTGTAACAGAACAAGATGCAGCGGTCAGAAAGATATGGAAGAAGATGATCTGCTGTGGTAACCCCTAATGGGAGCAGCGGAAAGAAGAAGAAGAAGATAATAAAAGTAACTATTCAAAATCTGCAACCCTGTTTAGCTGAGGGTGAGATCTAGACTATGTTTTTTCTGTTGAGCAGTTGCTCTTCACTTTAGCTAAATTAGGTAAAAACACACATAGTACTAAACCTATAGAAGCTACTTTAAAACTGATTTACAGATGGTGTCTTACTTCCGTGAAAATGGACTAACTTATGTAAATCTCTCTCCTCTGTGTTGGAGGGAATGTGATAAAAATGGTACTCTTTTACATATGGGGTGGTCTTGTAAGTCACTATCTTTCATGTTCTTTAAAATTAGATGTTAAATTGTCTACTCAGTTGGCCTTGCTTGGGCTGGGGATAGACAATTATCTACCTGAAACTTGTACTTTTATTTTGCATACTTTATTTGCAGCTAGACTGGTTAAATGGCAGCATTGTGAATCTTCTGCTGCCTTAAATTCTTCTAAGGTTACAGGAAAATAAGCACTCTGTGCTTCTTTGTAAAATATTATTGCAATAAAGAATGACAGACTTCCTATGTTAGTTGATTATATCGGTATAAGGCCCAGATATTAAATAAAAGATATTACTTTAATTCTCTGTTCAAGTTATTTTTAAGCTTAAGTTTATTATTTCATTGACAACAAATTGTTCAGCGGGTATGAGACAGTGGATCTTATTGCCTTTTCTTTTTCTTGATTTTTGTGACTTTAACTACATATGTTATTGTTGGTAAGTTTTCTCTACTTAGTTTTGTTGTATTATGATTGCATTTTATATGTAAATTCTCTTTTGTTTTTTCCTTTTAAATTCATTAATGCTTTGGGTAACATAAATTGATAACAGAGATATAAAACTTTACTGATATACCTTAATAATGTTATTTGATAATGGATAATCAGGATAATAATCAGGATTTGACTATGTAGTATTCTTAATTCACCTTTGTACATTTTTTTTGTTTACCCTTTAATGAAATTTAGTTATAAAGAAGGAAACGGGATTAAGAAAAATAAGCAGGAGACAATGACAGTGAATGAAAATAAAAAATAACTGGGTAACATTGTTTCTTGATATCATTGTACTTTAGCCATGCATGTAAAGGTTGTTTTTGATGTGTATCAATACACTGAATGCACTGATTTACGACAAACTGTGCAGCCAGCCAATGGTAAAACCCTGCTTAAATATTCTACAAATAGACTACCCTGATCAAATGAATCATTTCAAAATTCAACCAGGCACTGTAACATCCAAATGAGTAGCCATAACCTATACTTTAATTTAAAATACTAGTTGTTCGTACCTCATACATCATGAAGAACTTTGAGAGATTGGTCCTGAAATAACTCTGACCCCTGGTTTTAGAACGTCATACTCCTCTGCAGTTTGCCTACCAGGAACATATGAGTGTGGAGGATGCTCTCATCTACATGCTCCACATGGACACAACCAACACAATAGGTAGGATAATGTTCTTTGATTTTTCCAGTGTTGGTCAGCTGTTTGTGAGGCTCAGAGTCTGTGTGTCAGAAATGGTGGTGTGTAACACTGGAGCACCACAGGGAACTGTCCAGTATCCCTTCCTGTTTACCCTCTATACAACAAAGTTCCAGTATAATATCAGCATGCACCACAAACAGAAATTCTCAAATGATTCCTACATCATAGGCTGCATTAATAACAGAGACATGTCAGAGTACAGGAGGCTTGTGGAGGACTTCATCTTGTGGTGCAGAAAGAACCTCCTGCAAGTCAACATCAGCAAGGCAAAAGAGATGGTGGTGGACTTCCAGTGTACCAAACAGCCTCAGACACCATACACCTTTCAGGGGGAGGACATGGAAGTGATTCAGAGCTACGAATACCTGAAGGTTCACAAAAACTCTGACAACACAGTGGCACTACACAAAAATGGCTAGAGTAGACTGTACTAACTAAGAAGACTCGGGTATTTGATGTATGTAGTAAGCTGCTGGAAATGTTCTACCAGTCTATAGTAGCCAGTGTGGTATTCTACACTGTGGTCTCCTAAGGAAGCAGCTTGATTTCAAAAGACACACAATGCCTGAACAAACTTATCAAGAAAGTCTGCACCATCACAGGGTGAAACCTGGACACATTGAAAGCTGTTGTAGAAAAGAAGATGGAAGCAAAAAAGAATGCCATCACGATAAGTCCACTCCATCTCCTCTAAGAAGAGCTGTCTTGGAGCACTCATTCCACCATGCTGTGCTAAGAAGCAATTCTGAGGATCTTTTCTATTTGCTGCTATCAGGCAGTTTCAGTGTTTCCTCCTGACATTCCAAACTAAGTTCTTATACTCTAACTTAATTTTGTATGCATCTAAATTTTCCCTTGAGATTAATAATCTAATCTAATATCCTAACCAGGCACCGTGAGGCATCAATGTTGATTAGTGTGCCACACCTTAATCCAAATAAACAATTCTTCTTTTAAACAAACTTATACTATGCCACAGAATGGGAGATCAAACTGCAGATTAGAGTGGGGGAATTAATAAGATTTTACCACAGTTGAATCCTTAACACTTCCCATTTATCGGACCATCTCCTGGTAAATCTTTATAGAAGACTTGGTTTTATAGTCTTAACTACTCCTTTGCAGCAAAATAAGCATGTCTGCTTTCTAAGGATGGATCCTAAACCCCTCTTGGTTAAAGGTGTCTCATGAAACCTCTATGATGAAGTTGATGATGCCTATCCTGAGACTCAACAGTGGAGCATCTTTAATGATGAATTTTGTTACAGCTCAATAACACTCCTGTGCTCATATTTATTAAGCATCTCAGATTAGAAAAATGGTCCTGAGCGGCTCACAATTCTCATTGTGATGCAAATTTGGGCTTACTTTTATAAGTCACAACCAACAGTTTCTTGAATTTTGTACCAAACTTTGAACGCTGTTACAATGCATGAGGTAATGCACAGAATTATACATTTTACCATAACTTTCCATGAGGTAATTGTACAAGCTGCATTCATGCAGATTGGTCAGTATATAAATATCATTGTTCCAAGTGAGGATGAGCACATAAATATGTGAATCACAACATGAAGATAAGTGGGTCTTGTTAGGTGATATGGATGCTCTGAGCTGTGCATTCAATGAACCTCAGGAACATTTGCTTTACACCTATCAAGCCAGGAAGGTTCAAGAAGGTAAGCAGTGACTCCCGGGGCATTGGATAAATATAGCCTCACAGAAAATAAGGGTGAATCATGGAGAGAGGCATGGCACATGACTCTCAAAGATGAGCAGGAACAGTGCAAGAGTGAATGCAACTTCATTAATAGTGCAGAAATAACCCTGGCTAGTTTCAGCATAACTGCTACTTAATGAAACATTTGCCATGGCCATAACAGTGGGAAGGCAATTCTTCTGGAAGTATGGCCCTGGATCATTCATTGTTAAATAATGTGTCCATTAACTCTCATTTGGTGTGTGTTTTAACTTTCCATCTTGGTGCTTGTTACAATATTATTCATGATGTTGCAAACACTTACGTGCTGCCTAGCACAATACACCTTATTATGTTTTCCTTGTTCTTCTTCTACTTTGATTATTATTATTATCATTAACATCTTTGTGGTAAAAACTCAGTGTTAGTATCAGAAAACTACAAAATATCAACATGAGTGTTAATTTGCAGCAAGAAGTAACATAAGATTGTGATGTCATTCATTCACAGACATGGCCTCCTTACTCCTTGCTTACTCTGAGGCAGTACAAATACTTATCCTAGTCAGACTTTTAGTACGGTTCCTAGGAGTAATTCTGAGACGCAGTCTTCCACTGGACATAACATTCTCTCTCTGACCTTCTCTATAGATAAAATGTGACTCCCACTAAATCCTGATGCTTAAGAAATGTTTATTATAATTTTGTATTTTTTTTATATATTTTTTATTAATTGTATACTTATATTTTATATTTCATAGAACACTACAAATGTAGTAATGAGAAACGGAGCTCTGTAGTCAATGCAGTATGGCAGCAGTTCTTCTTGCAGACTAGTGCACCACTGATATATTGCATTCTGCCCAGAATTACTTGTGTCATTGCTCCCTACATTTTTTAGTCAGTTTAAAGCCCTATTTGGATAGGAACAACATCTACGAAGTAACTATTACTAAAAATGTCTATAATGTTCACAACAAATTAGTAAAGATATAGAAATTTCTATCAATTAGTGATGGGAATGTCTGCCTAATGTAGGAGTTTGTCATCACACCAAAAACCCAATATAATGGAAGATTACACAGAAAAATTGAAGAATGACTCTTCTGTTGCTGAGCCTACTGCTGCCTGCATCTAACAAGGCTTCTAATATAATGCCATTAATCCACTGCAGGTTTAGCAGATAGCTGTTGTGATGGATGGCCGGCGTTTCAGCCTGGCCAGGATGTCCCTGAACAGAAAAAAGGAGGAAGAGCAGGCTTTTCAGGGTACTGCATCCCCCGGGACGCTAGGTGGCAGCTCCCCTGGACGGAAATGGTTCCCCGGATTCCCTCAGGGCATCATGGGATATGGAGTCCGTTTCCTCAGCCCTGTTGGGTGCCGTGGGTGCCGCCAGGGGGAGCTCACAAGGAACCTGGGGACTCCTATTGTTGTTACGACCCGGAAGTACTTCGGAGGCACGAGGACGGAAGCCTGCAGTACTTCTGGGCTACTTGAAGGATGATGTGGCGTTTGACGCAGAGCAGGAATACTTCCAGGTCATGGACTATTTAAAGGACTGGTCAAAACCCAGCAAGGAGAGCCGGAGTTGGGTGGTAGAGTGACAAAGCTGCTGGGAGGAGTGAAGGATTGATTATTGTTATTGATTATTGGTGATTTGTGAATTGTGGAGTGTGTGGTGCTTTGTGCACTTTATTTGAAGAATTTATTAAAGAAATCTTCTTGGTGCTTTTATAAGTGTGTCTTGGATGTCTGTCTGGTGGGTTTAGCGGGGCAACAGCACCTCTAGCATCCACACTGTCAAATTGCTTGGTGAAACACAAACATACACAAAGGCAGATCTTAAACCACTGAACTCATCATTAGAAGAAATTAAATCATCAAGTCTGAAAACTGAATTTCTTCAGAAGTAATGTAATCAAAATCATCATACGCCAGCAAAAGTGTGCCAAGAAAAGCACACCATGATAAATGTCCACAGAATAAAATGTGCAGGCATATGCATTCAATAATGTTGAAACATCTGAGAAAAAATAAAGTCCTTTTGGTAATCATTTCTTCACAATATGTACTGTAGAGTGCACATATAAATTCAATGGAATCCTCATTTAACACTTTTCTAGTAATAAACCAAATAAACTCTTAAATGAGGAAATTTGTCGCTGACATGTGAGGTTCCTATTAGTACAGTCTGTGTTCATGTTGTTTTAAGGTTTTTTTTTTTTTATAGTTTTACCAAAGCTATTTTTTAATTCATGGTTTTCATCAACCTTAAACATGTTCTTATTTGTTCACTTTAATTTCTATAATTGTTATTGTGCTTTTCGCTGTTTCAGAAAGTTATTCCTTTTCTTGAGCACTGCCATGCTATTGATAGCAATGACTATAGCTCAGGGCCTACAATCTTGCATTTGGTTTATGAAAACAAAAGAAGTCCACACACACATCAACTTAACTTCCATTTTTTCACTCATATGTGACAAAGGTCTGATCTCTGTAGAGAACTGTGATCAGCAAAAAGGCAAAAGGATTAACATTACTTTCATAACTGCCATTTTCTATTCAAAATTTCAACACCTCCATCCCACCAGGTCTAATTTCTCTCTATGTGCAAACACGGCAGTGATTACTGCGCTCAAAGCCACAACTAGGATTTTCTGTGTTCTATTTCTCTTCTTGGCCATCATAAGCTGACATCCTGCACTGAAATGATGAGAAATACAACAGCAACCACCATCTGTCTATTACACTGAATCTCTCTGACAAAATGTTTTTTATTCATTTTGCACATGCAGGATACATCCAGGATAGATCTCTGTACACTCTCCTCTTAGATGTGGATCACTTGCAAAATAAATTTGAGCTGTCAAAAAACAAAAATCTGATATGAAGCAAAAATCAGAATAGTCACACTGTAGAGTGAATGCAGTCTTAAAAGACTCACACTTTTTCAGACAAGAGGTTTTTCTACTTTCAACAACAGTGTCTAAGAAAATGATAAATGTGGGAACGTGATAGATATGGGAATGTTAAATCAATTTAATTATGACACACAATATATAATTGAATTGCTGGTGTGCTTTTGTCATACCACCCAAAATTGTAGTGTATTGCTGTCCAAGAAGAGTGTCACAGTTTTATCTAAGTAGTCATTTTTATTAAGTCAATTTTAATGATGAACATTTTTATTATGAATAACATACTGTATATAGTAAAATGTATACACATATGCTGACAAGTTTTTGTAAGGATTTGTTGTGAGGGGGCCAACATTACTGGAATTGGGTGGGAGGTGTGATGTCTTTAGGGACTTGTACCCTACAAACTCCTTTGTGGCACTGATGTATAGTGTACTTAGCTCATTCTTCATTTTCCTTATTTAAAAGTAGCCACACTTTGCTCACCATATACACCCTCTCCCCACACTCTCAAGTACGCACAACAGATGAAAATACTTAAAAAAAAGATTAAAATAAATAGCTAAGAATTCATCTGGCAGATTTTGGCAAAGATGAATTGGTTCCTCAATGGAACAAGTTTTTGGTACCTAGTCATACTGGGGATAAAAAGAATACTCCCTTAACTTAACAATCTATGTACTTTACATATTGTTACATGTGAAAGTAATGTATATTTTTGTACCTTTATTAAGCAATTCTGTAAACTGGTTTGATTAGTGAAAATCGTAATGCTGCCTGCTAATCTGGTACAATTTGGAAATTCTATTTTATTGAGTCAATTCAAACACTCTGAAATGTCTGTCATTGAGACTCAACTAAGTTGACAGCAAAGCCAGGAGATTTAACTGGGGGGCGGCCGGGTGGTGCAGTGGTAGTGCTGCTGCCTCGCAGTTAGGAGACCCAGGTTCACTTCCCGGGTCCTCCGTGCGTGGAGTTTGCATGTTCTCCCCGTGTCTGCGTGGGTTTCCTCCCTCATTCCAAAGACATGCAGGTTAGGTGCATTGGCGATACTAAATTGTATGTTGTGTGTGTGTGTGTGTGTGTGTGTGTGTGTGTGTGTGTGTGTGCCCTGCGGTGGACTGGTGCCCTGACTGGGATTTGTTCATGTTGGCTGGGATTGGCTCTGGCAGACCCCCCGTGACCTTGTGTTAGGATATAGTGGGTTAGATAATGGATGGATGGATGGATATTACCCGGGTCTATTTGCCAGCTGAATGAAAAGATAAATAAATAAACACTGTAGTGATCAAAACTTGAGAGGCCAAAAACAATTACACTTGGCAATAGAGGTGTAGTTTTTCCATTTACAGTATACCATATAATATGCATGATACTGATAACATGCTAGAAGGTTGCTGTTCTACTTCAAAGGCACATTAAAAAACATAAATGGAGAAATAAGGCAACATGCTGACTATAGGTGTGGTTTAACTTGTGGTTGTTGGGCCTGAACCATTTAGAAAATAATCACTGATTGAAAGATCAGTTCAAGGAAAAAGCACATCATCCCTTTTATTGAAAAGTGTAATTCTGTTTCAAATACATGGGGAAGAGTTTCACATTAACACTGTGCTCTTGTCTTTTATGTTTTATAAACCTGTGTGAAGCACACATACTAAGACCTGAAATGACCCTGAACGTTTGTGTTACTAAATAAAGATTGAGATGGAACTGTTCTTTAACTTTTTTAATAATCTCTCGGTGTCCCAGAGTCTATCTCCCTGTGTTACTAGTCTCTGGACATAATTTGAGTGAGGAGTTCAGGATGTTTTTTTTTAATTTTACAGAGAATCGTCTCTGTTCCCAGTTATAGTATATGTCCCTGCTGCTGTCATCCTGGGTAAGAGGCAAAATAGGTATGCAGCGCAGCTATGACCACCTGCTTCCAAATGAATAAACGTGTACTTGGGTGAGAACTGAAATTATACCAAAATAAAGACCCTACTCACTTGACAATCGAGGTAAGTGGATGCAAGAATGAGCCTGAAGAAGTTATTACTATTATTGTTATTATTACAACTGCAATTCCAGAAATGGCATGATGTTATGAAAGCCAGCCTGACCACAGACAGACAGACACCGTCTTAAATCCACCACACGTTTATTTGCAGTATTTACAAGTAAAGTCCCCACAGCACACAGTGCTTCCTGCACCAAACATCTCTCTTTCTGTCTATCTCAATGCTCCTTTTCCGGCTGCCTTCTCCCACTCTCCGAAGCCTTTCCTTCTGCCTCCCGAAACCAGTTCTCCAACTGTTGGAAGGTGGCCCCTTTTATGCTGTCCCAGATATGCTCCAGGTGCCCCTTGATGAACTTTCGCCGGCACTTCCCGGTGTGCGTGAAGTGCTGGCTTCCAGGGCTTCAGGAACCAGAACCTGTCCCCTGGTGGTGGCCATGGGTCCCGTGACCCCCATAGCAACCAGGGCGGCTGTCCTCTCCTAGCAGAGGCGCTACTGTATATAGGCATGTATGTATATGTTGTAGAAGTTAAAGAGCTGGACACAAGCACAACTTTAATGTTTATCATGCAGTGCTTTTCAGTAAAAAGCAACTGACAAAGTTATGTCATTGAGTTGCAGAGCATTAATGTGCCTTTTAAGTTTATTTATGCCCTTGGGGATAATAACAGATCAGCAATGTATTAAATAAGTACATAAGGAAACAAATAAATGATGCTAATAATAATGAGACAATTTCATTCCATCATTATACACAGAACTGAGATATGGTGTCCCGCAGGGCTCAGTACTGGGACCTTTACTGTTTTCACTTTACATGCTTTCACTGGGATATATTATTAGGAAACATATGTTAATTTTCACTCGTATGCAGATGACACCCAGTTATACCTTTCATTTAGATCAAATGAAGTTTCTCCGATGTTGTCTTTAATTAGTTGTGTTAGTGAATTAAAGGAGTGGATGGATGAGAACTACTTGTCTTTAAATACAGATAAAACTGAGATGTTAATTGTTGGAGGGAAAGATGCTGATCACAACAATATTTTGTCATCATTTAACTCAGTTGGAATCCCAATTAATGTTACTGAATCAGCCCACAACCTAGGAGTTATATCTTTGGCTCTAGCATGTCATTTAAAGTGCATATTACAAAGTTGTCCAAATCATGTTTCTTCCATCTTAAAAATGTTGGGAAATTAAGGCGCTTTCTAAATAAACAGGATTCTGAGAAGTTAATTCATGCATTTATTTCTAGTAGGATTGACTACTGCAATGTGGTGTTCACTGGATGTTCAAACTGTTCTTTATACAGCCTCCAGTTAATCCAAAATGCTGCTGCAAGAATCATTACAAGAACTTGAAAATACGAACATATAACTCCAGTTCTTAAATCCTTACACTGGCTCCCAGTTAAGTTTAGGGCAGATTTCAAAGTCCTCCTTTTAACATATAAAGCATTAAATGGCCGAGGTCCGGCTTACTTGTCTGAACTTACCATGACTTACAAACCTGAGCGCACATTAAGATCTCAAGGTGCTGGTCTGCTTATGATTCCAAGGATTAATAAAATAACAATGGGAGGTCGAGTTTTTAGTTACAGGGCCCCTAAACTGTGGAATGGTCTGCCTGCTACTATGAGAGATGCCCCTTCGGTCTCAGCTTTTAAATCCCGACTGAAGACTCACTACTTCAGTTTAGCATATCCTGACTGGAGCTGCTGATTAACTGTACAGACTGCATCTCTGTTTTTACTCAATAGCACTAAAACATAAGTAACATAATAGTTCTAATTTGTTATTAACTCTCACCTATTCTGTTTCTCTTCTCAGTACTCAAACGTGGCACTTGGTGCCACGGCCCACCTGCCAAGTTGTTTTGCCTGCCTAAGGTAAAGTCATCCCTGATGGAGGATCACAAGAATCATGGGGTAGAAGGGTCCTTTCATTGGATTGGCTGGCAAAGCAATGTCTCAGCTGTGGAATGGCCAAATGGAGGAGGCAGCTTGATGGCTTAGGTCTCCAGGACTCTAAACAAATCCAAATAATATCATGTGATGTCATGTACTGTTAAATTAGGGCGGAGTGGTGGCTCTGAGGCTAAGGATCTGTGCTGGTATCCTGAAGGTTGCTAGTTTGAATCTCTGTCACTGCCAAAAGAGATCCTACTCTGCTGGGCCCTTGAGCAAGGCCCTTAACCTTCAATTGCTCCAGGGGCGCTGTACAATGGCTGAGCCTGCACTCTGACCCCAAGGGGTATGCGAAAACTAACAAATTCCTAATACAAGAAATTGTATAAGGCCAAATAAAGAACAAAAAAAAAATTCTGCTCTGTATTTGTAAAATGTTTATTTTTATACTTTATTGAGGATTTGTTCTATTTTATGTATTGTATTGTATTGACCCCCTTCTTTATGACACCCACTGCACGCCCAACCTACCTGAAAAGGGGTCTCTCTTTGAACTGCCTTTCCCAAGGTTTCTTCCATTTTTCCCTACTAGTTTTTTTTGGGAGTTTTTCCTTGTCTTCTTAGAGAGTCAAGGCTGGGGGGCTGTCAAGAGGCAGGGCCTGTTAAAGCCCATTGCGGCACTTCTTGTTGTGTGTATTGTATTGTATTTCTTTCGTGATCAGTACTAGCTCAAATTGGTGTAAGTACTGCAGTAAACACTTCAACATTTTTGTGACTGGAGGTGGGTCAGGTTAAGAAATTTGCTCAGTAAGGCAGCAGGAAGAGCTGAACATCTTTATAGTCTTTCTCCTCAGTTCCTTAGCCTCACAGGCTCGTTATTTCAATTACAGTTTTATAATATGAAGTGCATTTATTGGGGAACAATACATAGAAGTCTCCTTCTTGATTAGTCCAAAATTCTAGATGAGCCAGACTATATGGTGGAGAATCATTTGCTTGACAACATATAGCAAACACTTCAAAAGTATTTTTCAAGCCTGTACTAGTATGTTTAATGCTTATGTTTTCTACTCCTCTATAGTTTTCTGACTTGAAGAATTCTTGCACTCCCTGAATCTGTTTTTAACATGCTACAGTTGTTGGTAATACTGTTTTGTGTGAATAAGATCCCATGAGACAATTACATCATCTCTGGTTTCCGTAGCGCATATGCATGGGATTTGATTACAGTATCAGCCTTAATTAATAAAATGTTCATCATACCCAAATAAAAAAAATCAATAATGTCAGTCAGTCATTATCCAACCTGCTATATCCTAACACAGGGTCATGGGGGTCTGCTGGAGCCAATCCCAGCCAGCACAAGGCATAAGGCAGGAACAAACCCCAGGCAGGGCACCAGCCCACCGCAGGACACACTCAGCACACACTAGGAACAATTTAGGATCGCCAATGCACCAAACCTGCATGTCTTTGGACTGTGGGAGGAAACCAGAGCACCCTGAGGAAACCCACGCAGACATGGGGAGAACATGTAAACTCCACACAGGGAGGAAGTGAACCTGGGTCTCCTTAATGTGAGGCAGCAACACTACCACTGCGCCACCATGCCACCCCTACAATAATGTACTGTATAGTAATCATTCCCCTGGCCAGTGCCAAGCTTTAGGCTCCAGAATATTATGCTATATAAATTTCACAATTAAGGTCCTGCTAACTGTAAACATTTTGTTATGCTTTAACAAAACATTTTAGAGTTGTGTAGTAAGTAATAAGAGAAATGTTTGTCAACTGTGGGATGAATCCAATGGGGGGAATTTTTCATTAATATTTGACTTCAGCACAGGCAATGGCAGTTACCAAAATCAAATATGATGTTGTTTTTTATTTACAGAGTGCAGTGTGCGCTAGACACAGTGGACTGTAAACCACACCATCCCCAGTTCATAACTCACTCTATGGCCATGAGCAAGTCATTCAATGATTTGGGCTGCAGAACTAGAAATGCATGTACATTGAGACAACTGATTGTCAAAACAAATAGATAAATAGAAACATTAATAATATGAAAGTACATAACAGTCTGTTCTCTCCGTCCATTTTCAAACCTGTTTTGTCCACTTCAGGGTCTTGGCTGGCTGGAGTATGTTCCAGAAGCAGCAGCAGGGATGCTACAGGTAACAGCTTTGGACAGGGTGCCCGTTTTCTGACACTCATCCATACTGAACCCATACAGAGCTAATGTGACCAGTGAATACTTGGGAATTGAGAGGAAAAGCAGAGCACCCAGAAAAAGCTAATGCAGACACAGAGAGAATGTGCAAATAGTGATAAAGCAGGATTCAAGCCAGCTCTCCTGGAGTTGTAAGGCAGTGGTTCTAACCACTGTACCAGCATGATGCTCTGAATAAAAGTCTGTTTTAAAGTCAGATTTAATACTGAAAATCTATTTCTGGGAAGCTTTTGAAATAATGATTACAAAACCCAGAGACCAGAGAGTGGGAGATGTTTCACAAACTATTAGGGTTCACTTTCAAGGAGTATTCACTATGAAATATTTACTGACAAGGAAGCTGATTCCAAAAGATGCTTCATGGGTTGTTCGGCTTAATCAACAATGACATAACTATGGCTGTCGTAGCTTAGTTTTGAAGATAATTCAGTATTGGACAGAATGTTAAAGAAGTGCAGCCAAAAAGGTTGGGGCGGGGTTTGTGTGCGTGTGTGTGTGTGGGGGGGGGGGGGGCTTCTGCTTAGTCCAATAAAGCTTTGCAATAACTTACAAAACAAAGCATGAATACATTTCACTTTCAGCAGTGTTTTTATTTACTGTACACCTGTTGATAAGATAACCGGAGTAATAAACCTACCTGGAACACACAGGCATTTGTAACTAGTTCCCATGCTGCGACAAATTCCATGTGAACAGGGGTTCAAGGCACAGAAGTCAATCAGCTGAGCACAGGTAGGACCCGTGTATCCAGGACTGCAGCTGCAGCCAAAGGACATTCTGTCAACATAGCAGCTTCCATTGTTCTGGCAGGGAGATGAGGAGCATGGGTCTATCTTCTGTTCACACATATTGCCACGATATCCTTTAAAAATACAAAAAACAAAAATAAATAGACTTGCCAGGAACCTTGAACGAGGACTGTGCCATTTGAGACATTATAAAATAATGAAATATTAAAGGCAGACTACTTAAAAGAAAATAATGCATTTTAGGAATAGATTTGAAAATACTTTAATTTTAAATAAACAGAAAACTATTTAAAAGTGTACATCCAAAAAATTCTCTTACTCTAAATATAGTTACAAAATAGTAATTCTGATAGAAATGTATTTAAAACAGAGAGACCCAGAAGAGAAAAACCCTATGCAGGTAAGTAAGGAGAAACTAGTCGTACCTTTGTTATTTTAGCTTACAGAATGAAGATTATTAGATATTTTCTTGTAGCTGATAAACATGTTGGCTTTGGTGTTGTACATATTTTAGATGTTTTGTCTTTGATGTCGTAAATATTTGACTTTAGATGTTTTTCATTATAGTTACAATACATGAGTCACATGTTTTGGGAATGTCAATTCTCCAACTTTATTGGAATAAAAAATCTACCTGCTTATCAGACTGGATTTACAATAATGGCTAACTAACCCCAAAGAGATTTTACTGATAAATGAACAGCTTGCTGTAGGGAGTTGGAACACATTGCTAGTACTTTGCTTTATTGCCTTACTCAACTAGCATAATTCTAATTCACCATTGTCTTATTTTACTTAAAAGTATAAATAAATCCATTCACGTAAAGAAGAATTGATCAAAGGCTTTATTTTGGAACTTTACCTACTCTTAATCTCTGCTAACCTTTAATATGCCTGAATATCTTTGGATGATCACTTTATATTAAGTCTCATTTCTTTCTCTCTAGATAGGTAACGGATAAGATTTGATAAGATGTGTCATTGTTTGTCTAAGTCAGTCATTATAATTTCATCTGTCATACCAATAAATAATTTAATTCAAAGCACAAAAAGAAGCAAAGAAATTGACTAATTCCAATGAACATAAGCAATAAACAAATTGTTGTGATTTCACCATTGTAAACTTTTTATGTTTTCTAGGTTTCTTGACTAAAACGAACTACATGAAACTGAGAAACTGTTTCATTTTATACAGTAATTCAGATTTGGTGCAATAAATGCTCATTAAACTTGCAAGGAATGCATTTTTTACAATGCATGAAAAAATGTGTTTTCCATAGGAAAATTCATAACAGACATGCACTGTAGCACTCACCAATTTTAAACAAAATTACATTTTTCAGCACAAAATAAAATGACTGTGAAAAGACTTTGAAATAATCAATTGTTCTTCTTTCTTATCCACGTCTCTTATAAAAATACTCTTTTGATAAGCTACAAACTTGATTCTGTAAGTGATCCTGAGCCTGAAGGTGATATTTTGGAAATGACAAAATATTTGCATTACAGAACGTCGCTGATCAAAAACTATAATAATTATTCTTTGCATTTATATAGCGCATTTCTCACTACTCAAAGCGCTTAGCAATTGCAGGTTAAGGGCCTTGCTCAAGGGCCCAAAAGAGCAGAGTCCCTTTTGGCATCTTACAGGATTCGAACCGGCAACCTTCCAATTGCCAATGCAGATCCCTAGCCTCACAGCCACCATTCCATCTACTGTAAAGTGGATACAATAAATGACTTAAATATATGGACTTTTAAAATAAGGAGTGAATGCAGGAGAGTTAAAATATCAAACCAGAATAAGAAATTGTGATAATGTACAAAGAAGGTAAAAATGAGGTCAGACAGGTGAAGAAATTTTACAACTTTGGCCAAACATCTGGAGCATACACTTCCTTACTGATTATGATTTACACTTCTGGCTGCCATACCTCAGTACTGTTTAGATTTCCTTGGCAGTGAATCTATGTCAATAAGGTCAATAAATTTCACAAAGTAACAGTTCCAGCATAGATCTTATCTCAAAGTTTGCACCCCATGTGGAGCATTCTCCTATTATCTGTACTATCTGTCTGCTGTCCATTAACAACTGAGCATGCCAATATTGTAAGTTACTAGTGATGTGAAAGACATCTATCTGTCTATCTATCTAAATGCAAAAGTTTGTCAAAATCTTTTTGAAAGTCTGAATAAACTATTCCACATATTTTACTTTGTCTACAAATACAGCTGTCTGTTCAAATAAGTCTAACAAATGTATATATTGAGAGGGTCTTTTCTTCCTCAACACATGCTGGCAGTCATTTACAATATTGTTGTCATATATAGTAAGTAGAGATCTAGCTTATTTATACCAACCCAGTCTTCAAGTACCTGTGCAATGTGTAGCTAATGCTATTAACATAGCTTGAAGGCATCTTGGGAACGTTGGCCCAGCAGCAGTAAGTACAAGGGAAGCCCTAGGCAGGGCTTCAGCCAATTTCAGGTCCCATTCATACACACATTCACTTTGACACTCAGAAAGAAATAGTTCAGAGTAACCAGCTACTCTTACCTGCATATCTGTAACATCCATCCACTCTTTTTGAAATCCACTTAAGCAGAGCAGGGCTGCAGGGAGGCTGGAGCCAATCCCAGCAAGCACTGGATAAAAGGCATGAAAAATCCCTGGACAGGGCACCAGCCCATCAAAGGGTGTACACACACACACATATATACTTACTTTGAGCCAAGTTACCATCACCAAGCCATCTAATGTGTGTATCTCTGGACTGTGGAAGTAAGACTACAAGCACATGGGGAGAACATGCATACTCCACAAAGTGAGCACCTGGTACATGAATCCCAGTCTCCTTGTTTCAAGGCAGCATCACTACCATTACATCACTGCGCCATCCAAATTTCTACCAGTACCAGTAACAATAATATCTTTAAACACTACTAGCAAAACATGTCCAAAACTAAACTCCAGTGAATATAACAGTAATGCCTGCAGTGCATATAGTGTCTATAAAAAGTATAAACCCCCTTGGACGTTTTTACATTTTACTGTCATACAACTTTAAATTGCAGTGGATTTTTTTGACACTTATAAACACAAAAAGACTTTATTGTCTAAGTAAGAACAGATCTCTGCAAAATGGTTTAAATTATATATACAGTAGCATGCAAACGCTTTGGCACCCTTGCTTAAAATATCAGTTACTCTGAATAGTTAAGTGAGCAGAAGATGAACTGATCACCAAAAGGCATAAAGTTAAAGAAGACTCTTTTCCTTTCAGCATTTTATTCAAGAATAACATTGTTTTTCTTTTGTAAAATTGTACAGTAAAAAAAAAGAAAGAAGCACCATGAAAAAGTTTGGGCACATTAAGAAATTTGATGTATCAGACATTGTTTACCAAGGTCTCACAGCTTGTTAGGGTTATGGCTTGGTCACAGTCATTGCTAGGAAACCCCAGATAATACAAATTGCAAAGCTGGATAAATTCTGACTCCTCAAACCATGTCTCAATAATCAGCAGCCATGGGCTCCTCTAAGCAACTGTCTAGCACTCTAAAAATAAGATAATTCCTGCACAAAGCAGGAAAAGGCTATAAGAAGATAGCAAAACGTTTTCAGGTAGGCGTTTCCTCAGTTCATAATGTTGTTAAGAAATGACAGTTAACAGGAAAGGTGGAGGTTAAGCTGAGGTCTGGAAGACCAAGAAACTTTCTGAAAGAACTGCTTGTTGGACTGATAGAAAGGTAAATAAAAACCCCCATTTGACTACAAATGACCTTCAGGAACATTTAGCAGACTCTGGAGTGGTAGTGCACTGTTCTTCTGTGCAGCAACACCTGAACAAATATGAACTTCATGGTATAATCAACATCCTTTTACAAGTTACCAAAATTTAAACTGGGTGTTACAGACTCTAATCAAATGTATGTTTTTATTATATTACAATCATAATAATAGCAGCTCACTACTCAAAACGCGGAGTGCATGGACTCGAACTCAGAACCTTTTGGTTATAAGGTAGCAGTTCTTACCTCTGCACCATCCAAGAATGCATATCAATTTTCTGTTGATTGAGCTTGGGTTTTTAACTCATTGACAGCAACATGTAAATTGAATGATTTTTTTCTTTGGTTATATTCTTGAATTAAAGTGCACATGTTTATTTGATATTTGGACTAAAGTCTTCACACATTATATACACTTCACATCATTATTAGTATAACATGGAAGAACTTTCTGTTTAAGGTAAATGTTCAGCACTTCTTGCCTCTCATTTCGTGTCATCCTACATTTACTCAGATTTTTGTAGACACAGAACACACAAGAAATGTATGTATTCCAAATAACGATATATTATTTACCCTATACAATTCCAGGCACCTCACACCATAATAAATTGACATTTGAGCTGGGAGAAGTTTGCGACTGACTTCAGCTCTGTCAGTGGAGGATGGGATAGCAGGCTGCTTGCACTGATCGACACATTTGTAAAACAAAAGACAATAATGAGGAGAGGTGCGAAGGAATTTAAGTTGGCCCCGGATTACAAGTTTTTTCGTATGCTTCAGGGATTCTAGTGTTAAGCATGGTAATTGATTGATCATGCTTTGGGCTTGTGATGCTGCCAGTGGCACAGGGAATATATCATTTGTAGGGGGAAGAATGGATTCAAATAAATACTAGCAAATTCTGGAATCAAACATCACATTACTATAAAAAAGTTGAAGTTAAAAAGGGGATGGGTCCTACAGCAAAATAATAAAAATCTACAATGGAATACCTCAAGAGGCAAGCAAGCGGATGGTTTTGCCATGGCCCTCATAGTCCCTGACCTAAACATCACAGAAAATCTGTGGCTTGACCTCGGACGAGCAGTACATGCCAAGACTTCCCAAGAATCTTGCAGAAATAGAGGCCCTTGAAAGGAAGAATGGGTAAAAAAACCCAAGTAAAATATGGAAGACTCTTAGCTGGCTACAAAAAGCGTTTACAAACTGATACTTGCCAAAGGGGGGTGTTACTAAACACTGACCATGCTGGGTGCCCAAACATTTGCTTCAGATTCTTTTCATTTTGTTTTGTATTTTGTACCTTTGAATGATGGAAATAAAAATGTAGTCTTGCTTAAAACATTAAAGAAATGTGTCATCTTTAACTTTATGCCATTTGGGGATCAGTTAATCTTCGTTCACTTAACTACTCACTGTAACAGACATTTTAAGCAAGGGTGTCCAAACTTTTGTATGCCACTGTATATATTATGTGGTATAATAATAAAACTTGAAAACTTCCAAGGGATGAATACATTTTATAGGATCTACATTACTAGCTGATAAATACAGCTTCTGAGAGCAATTGAAGTGCAAAGGAGATGATAACTCTCGAGTTATTCCAAGAGATAAAATGTATTTTGAGAGGTAATGAAATTAGATTACTAAGAAAGGAACCATAAAGACCAATCAAAAACATAACTGGTAAATGACAAAAAGGTGGAGCTATACATGGACATCAAGTGAAGAGATGGGAACACAATGAACTACAGAAAACAGAGGTGTTAAATACGTCTTTGGTTAGAACACCATTGATGGTTATGATGCATGACTGTCAGGCTTAAAAAGTCCCAATAAGGCAGGGGCATGCGTAATGGCTTCTGGGCTTATGACAGATTTATTGTGCCACCCAGATGAACACAGTCATAATGATGGTGCCTCTCTGAGTACTCTGGGGAGGCACTAGTGACAAACGGGCTGTTTTTGATTTGATAAGTGCTATAAGCCCGTTAAGCCAGCACTTTCCCCATGTTGTATTCATAAAGCCATTCTTACTAAAACATTCAACATTGTGTCTTTTTGTTCTCCCGGATGAAGCACTTTAAAGTCTGTAATTGCACTGTTTATCAAATTCAGCTCGACAGGCAGCTGAAAGGCCTCAAGAGATGCAGCTTGAAATTATCTCTGCCATTCCTTCCAGAGACTTCTGTTATGTTACCTTGAACATATTGGCAAATTAAATTACAGCTGAAGGAGCTGTGTATTTTTTTCCTTTTGCTTAGAAGGTTGGTCAACCAGTTGCAAAAGAATCTAATAGCATTTTCTGCTTATTTAGGCAAGACTTGAATTTCAAATGCCCAATCAAAAGTAGCTCCAATTTTAGCTGCAACTGTTTCTTCTAAAGGACATTGTTTCTAGATTCTTATAGCATTCAAATCAAATAATCTTATTTAAATACTACTTCATAGAAGAAACATGTCTATTACTTAGAGCACAGCATTATACGGATCATAATGATCACACCAGTCATCGGTCCTGTTCCCTTTTCTACTCTGCCCGTCCTGTCCTTTCAAGAAGGAAAACATTTCATCAAACTGAACTTCTCACAATGAGCAATAACCCTTTCTTTCCTTTCTTGTTCTTGTTGTCTTTCTCTATGTTCTCCCCCTAAGCACTTTATGTACTTTATACACCTTTATACTTGTGGCTCTGCATTCTGCAGCAGATGGTGCTTGCTAATTATTGTGCTGCACACAGGGCAATTACTCCAGTTATTGCACATACTTATGGGTGATATGCTACCTAAAACCTGCCAAGTAAAGAGTTTATAACTTTAAAATCAATCAATAAATTAAACCTTTAAATTAAAATCTGCCAAGTAAAGAGTTTATAACTTTAAAATCAATAAATAAATTAAACCTTTAAACATCTTGCAACTGAACTCACAACAGAAACATACATATACATAAAGTATAACAAAAGCTTCTTCATTCTTTCTTTTCACACTGCTCATCTGAAGCTGGGTTGCAGGGGCAACAGTCTTTTTAGTGAGGCTTCTTTGTCCCTTTCCCTAGCCAACTCATACTGTGGGATCTCCAGGCGTTCCCAGGCATTCTAGGAGATACAATCCTCCCAGAGAGCCCTGAGTCTTCCCCGGGGTCTCTCAGCTGGTCATGCCTGTAAAACCTTCACAGGGAGGTGTCCAAGAGGCATCTGTATCAGAAGCCTAGACCACCTCAGCTGGCTCTTCTTGATACGGAGGGTCAGCTGCTCTACTTCAAGCCTCTCCCAGATGTCCATGCTTCTCACCCTATCTCTAAGGAAGAGTGAGCCCAGCCACCCTGCAGGGAAAACTCATTTCGGACACTTGCACCCGTGATCTCATTCTTTTGGTCATTACCAAAGTTCCATTATCAAAGACTGGTAAATCAAGAACTTCACCTTCTGAATCAACTCCTTCTTCACCACTACAGATTGGTACTTAAACTCCTCCATTTGAGGAAGTAACTCACCCCCACTCAGAGACGACAGCCCATGATTTTCCTACTGAGCACCATAGCCTCAGATTTGGAGGGGCTGATCCTCATCTCTGCCACTTCACACTCAGTCACAAACCATCCCAATGTGTACTGGAGATGAATGAAACCAACAAGATCATGTCATCTGCAAAAAGCAACGATGCTTTTCTAAGGCCACCAAACTGGACCCTCTCCCTTCCCCAGCTGCGCTTTGATATCATTTCCATGAAAATCACAAACAGGATAGGAGACAAAGCACAGACTTGGCAGTGTCCCACACCCACAGGAAACACTGTTTTTCTGAGTATATGGACACAGCTCTCACTGTGATTATACAGGGACATGATCATACGCCTTCTCTAAGTCCACAAAGCACATGTACTGTAGACTGATTGGGTGTACTCCAATGCACCCTACAGAATCCTCATGAGGGTAAACATGAGGTGGTCTCAGCTGGTCCACATTCCATGACTTGGATGGAATCCACATTGCTCTTCTTGGATCTGAGGTTCCATGAACACTGGACAGAGACTCCTTTCTAGTACCCTGGCATAAGCATTTGCAGGGAGACTGAGAAAGATGGAGCACTCCTGTCCCCCTTTTTAGAAATGGGAAGCACCACCCCGATCTGCCACTGCAGAGGCACAGCTCCCAATGATCAGGCAACATTAAACGGCGTGTCAACCATGACAGCCCAAGAATGTCCCAGAGGCTTCAACATTTCTGGGTAGACCTCATCACCCCTGGGGCCTTGCCACTGTGGAGTTGCTTAACTCCCTCAATGATGTTCCTCAGGAAAATGGTTATTGATCCCCCATCAGCTTTGCCTCCTCCATCCATCAGGTTCAGGAGCTCCTCAAAGTGTTCCTTCCACTGCCAAAGAAACATCACCAGTCCTGGTCAGCACCTGATGGTTTGCCAGAACCTCTTTGTCGCATTCCATGATCTCTGAATACCTCCCACACCTGTGTTTTTACTTCCCTAACCACCAAGGCCACGACCCATTTGACCTGTTGGTGCCTCTCTGCTGCTTTGGGAGTCTCCCTTGCTAACCACACATGGAAGGCCTCCATTTATAGCCTGATGGTATCCCTTATCTCTGGTGTCTACCATTGGGTCCTTGGGTTGCCACCTCCAGAGGCACCGATGACCTTCAGGTTGTAGCTCTCTGCAGCCACTTCCACAATGGAGGCTTGGAACAAGACCCATTCGGACTCTATGTCCCCAGCCTCCCCTGAGATGTGAGAAAAGCTATTTGGAAGTTGGAGTTGACAGGGGCCTCCCCCACTAGTCATTTGGGCTTTCCATGTTTGTCCAGGCATCACTCCCACCACCTGACCCAACTCACCACCAGGTGGTGATCATTTGACAGCTCTGCCTCTTCTTCACCCAAGTGTCCAGAACATACGGCCGCACATCTGATCATATGATTATGAAATCAATCAAAGATCTTTGGTCTAGGGTGCTCTTATATCAAGTGCACTTATGAGCCACCTTATGTTCGAAAAAGGTGCTCGTTATGGATAAACCATGCCTAGCACAGAAGTCTAATAAAAAAACTCCACTCAGGTTTAGATCAGGGAGGCCATTCGTCCCAATCACACCTCTCCAGGGGCCTCATGTATAAATGGTGCATACGCACAAAAATGTTGCGCATGCCCGTTTCCACACTCACATTGTGATGTATGAAAACTAAAGTTGGCATAAAGCCACGCACATTCTCACACCAGCTCAAACCATTGCGTAAGCAAAATTTTCAGCTCGGTTTTGCAAACTTATAGCACCCAGCGTCAAAGCAATGCTGCTGTTCCTGTTTGGTTTCCCTTTTTTTAGATTCACATCCTTGACGTAGCTTTATCAAATATAAAAATAACTGCATATCGTTTATAAATTTAAAGCGTCTGATTGTAATCATCCTGTAACAATATAATGATCCACGGAATGGCCAAACTATTCCAAATACCACAGCTGCTTTAGAGTTGTTACTTTCAGTGCACCAGTCGCCCCCTCAGCCATGCGCACAATGTATTTGAACTTCCTCCATTCGGCAAATGTTTCAGAGCCTTTCCTGTAGGGACCTCACACTTCAGAAACAGTTTCATCCCAAGAGCTATAAATGCACTCATTCAGTCCATCAAGTGCTCCTGGTAGAACTGTTTGTACTTATAAGTACAGTTACCTCACTGTAAACTTGCACTACAGATAGTAATTTTGCACAACCTGAGCCACTTTATGAACCATTTGCACTATCTGCACTATATATGTACATGTATATTGTGCTTATGCTTTCATATTGTGTATTTTTCATTGTTTGTATCGTAGTATTATTATTATTATTATTTTATTTTATAGGAAAATAAGTTTATGGAGGATTTTCATATTGAATCTCATTGTACCATACAATAACAATAAAGGAATTGAAATCAATTCAATAGAAGAGAGTGTGTATTTACAGATGATGACAAATGGCTTCTAAGTCGATTTAGATTTCCAGGTGCTATCTTCTTGGAGCTCTTGATATCATTTTTAAGATGAAATGCATTAAAGTATGTATATTACATTATACAGATAATTTGTTAACTTCATTTAAATAATGTATACTGTTAGTAATTAAATGTGTGGGCACAGAGCCGCAGCAGTAGCGATGAGCTGGCGTCCCATTCAGGGATTGTTCCTGCCTTGCGATGGATGGAATAATTAAAAATGTACTATGAAGATATTTCAATGTTCCTTAAAAGTTTTAAAGAATCAGCATTCTAAGCTTACAGATGGCTTGACATTTATTACTGAACTTATTGTCTGGTGATTGGTTACTTGGAGAAAGAAAAGGAAGGACAGGAATTGGGGGTTAGTACGTTTGAAAGAGACAGTACTGCTGCAATAAATTATTTCATCGAGGGTCACGCACGGCACAGCAAATATCTTGCGGGAGCCAAGAACGATCTCTGGATGGGGCAGCAGCTCATCTCTGTGCCACTGTGCACCCTTCTTTAATACATGCTTTAATTAATTTCACATGAACATGATATCAAGTATACATCTTAGTATTTAAATTGTTCAGAGACCTTAATATCATGTATATAATGTATTCTGTGTCCTGTCGGCATAAGAGAAAGCGCATTTAAGAAGCACATACTGATTCACATACATAGAGTACATAGAAAAACACATAGAATACAAAGCATTTAATATGCTACTTTAGTTACGATGGGATCTGAGAAATTCTAGTAAATTAAACATTGATGATAAGATTAAATTTATGATGTTCTACTTTAATGACAAAATAAATTACGAGATTGAAGTGAACATTTTGACCTTTTTTTCACTGTGTCCCTATTTTTTTTCTTTTCTCTGTACCCTAATTCGCTTCCGTATGACACTCAGACAGTGGGCAACGACTCGCCTTTTTATGGTGACTTTGATATCTGATCACTTCTTTTTTTATTTCAGGTACTGTACAACTTTGTGAACTTGAACTTTCGAGTTTCTCTGCACTCTGTATCACTCGATCGACTTCCTTTTGTTGTTTATACCACTGCTTAAGCCAACAAATAGTAAGATTTTCCTTGCTTCAACACATTCGCTGAAATTCTTTTTTTTCACGTGCTTTTTCCATTGTGTTTTAACTGAAAGGGCTATTTATATTGATTTCCATATTAAAATATGCAAAATTCCGGGAGGATTCGGGGTGGGGAAGCAGGCACATGTACGAGCATTACTTTTCACACTGACCGGGATTTATGTAGCAGAAGTGTGTGGAATTTGGCTTATGCATGGTTTTGTGCATCTGAATTTTTTGTGCATACACACATTTCCACTTTTTTCTGTACGCCATGTTTCAGTGTGAACTCTATGCACTGCGTTATGCATGAGGCCACAGGTGTCTCCATTACCCATGTGGGTGTTGAAGTCTCCCAGTAGAACTATGGAGCCCCCAGCTGGGACCTTTTCCCGGATCCCCTCCAGTGACTCCAAGAAGGCCTGGTACTCTGAATTGACATTTGGTACATAGTCAGAGTCCTCCCCTCTGCAACCTTTAGCCACACAAAGGTGGCCCTCTCGTTCTCCAGGACAAACTCCAGCATGGCATTGACCAAGCAGGGACTCAATAAAAAGCCCACTCCCACCCAACGCCTTTCTTCCAGGGCAACTCCAGACTAAAGGATAGTCCAGCCTGTATCAAGGTGTTTGGTTCCAGAACCTAGCAAGTGTGTGGACATGAGCCCAAGTATATCTAGTTTGTAGCTCTCTGCTTCACCCATCAACTCTGGCTCCTTCCCCCCAAACAGAGATGACATTCAACATGCCAAGAGTCAGTTTGTGTGTCTGGGTTCCAATCCACCAAGACCTCTGCCTTCAACTGCCACCCAGGTCACACTGACCACAGGAGGGCAGTCCCAGGTTATGTTTTCAGGTTGTGTGCCCGACCGGCCTGCATGGTAGGCCCTGGCGCCATGCGAGCACTTCTCCCAGGCATGGCTCCAGGAGGAGGCCCTGGTAACCCCATACAGAGCAGGGTACTGTTATTATCTTTAGAAAGAGCTACATTATTAGAGGCTGTAAATCATTCTTTGTCTGACTCCTCACCTGGGACCAATTTACCTTGGGAGACCCTACCAGGAGCTCTTGCTCTGGACTACATACCTCCCAGGGTCACAGGTGCACTCAGACCTCTCCACCATGATATGGTGGCTTTTCCTGGATAAGTAATATAACAACAACTTCTCCCTTTAATACACTTCTTATACTCTTTGTGCAACCTCTGGTCTCTCTTCATTCAATCAGTGGAGCTCTTGCCAGATCTCATCCTCCAGTTTGTCTATGAAGTAACCAATAGGGCTTTTAAGCCCCAGGACAGAAATCCTTCCAGGAAGACCTCAGAAATAATTTTCCTTTTTCAGCGCTACCTTATGAAACCCAAAGGGCTGATCTCCTGCAACTCTCTCTAGCTGTTATGATCCAGTTTGTCTTACATTTTGTGTTGCCTTTGTATAGGGTTTTACAGAAAGTTTTCTTTCCATTTGAGGTTATGCAGAATATAAATATATTTGCAGTTTTATTTACAAAATTAATTTAATTTTGTTGAAATATTTTCACATCTTTCAGCACGAACCACATTTGATTTCTCTGGTCACCACCAAAGTTGATAAAATGGTTAGCTAGTGCCACTGCTTTGCAGTAAGAGACTGTGGAAGATTGTGGGTTCGCTTACCGGTTCCTCCCTGTGTGGATAGCGCTTTGACTACTAAGAAAAACGCTAAATAAATGTAATGAATTATTATTATTATTATTAGCTAGCACACAGAGCAGATATCATCATAATCATTTCCTAAATCATCTAGTTTACGGAGACGGCACTCTGAGCCCACATTCAGTGAAGACTGCTATACAGGAGTAAAATAAAGTTTGCTAAACTAAACAAATTACTGTGCAGGTGATTTCTGACTAACATTCCTGTCAAAACACTTTTGCTTTGTTTTTCTTACATTGATTTTTGGCTTTTGTTTTGACAGTCCCCCCATTAACAAACTTGACACAAATGTGATTATATGTTATCTTCTGAACCTTTCTCAGTAAAATACTTTTTCTCACCACCAAGACAGTACATTTGTTATGAACTAGGAGTCCCAAAATATATAATCCCAAAAACACTTCCAGAAATCCCCACTAGAGGGGGAATATAAACGTAAAACCCCGGCTAGTTAATAAGGACAAACACAGTGTCTTCATAAATAAAAAGACTTATTCTTCACAAAAAATGCTCTTCCTCAAGAGTGAAAATATGTAGGAATACAAAAGGCAATCCAAAGCAAACAAATCCCAAAATACACATTTGAATAATGGTCAAAAATAGAGCAAAAAGGTAAAAAAAACAAAGAATCACAAAAGCACAGAACTGTACAAATAAACACTCACCAAACTCCCAAGCACAATTGAAATGAACTGCCAAGAACTGTGGGAGAACTTCCGGATTTATAGGGGAGGGGGAAGTTCCTGGTGGTGAACTTGAGGTAGCCCCAGCTTTTGGGGGATCACTAACAAAACACATGGCGCATACCATAGGCAACGAAAATACAGCAGATAACTGACAAAAGTAACATTAACATAAATAAATGACTCAACAAACAACAAAACAGACATAAAAAAAGACTTTGAATGCCAGCCATGGGAGAAACCCTGGCTGAGATATAGCAACACTAGCAACCACAGATGTCCCTGCTAACCTTTGCCTCATGCCCTTGCAAAAAGGAGAGACGACCCCCAGTTCATCTGCCCACTCTACCTCACAACTTAAAAACAGAGCACAATAAATGTAGGTACGGTCATCTGTAAATACCCAACAGTTGTTGAGGACTGTTTGTAACTGTGACGTGAAAAGCAAATTCAGTGAAAGACATCGATGAAGATACTGTAAGAGCATAATGAGAAAGCTGTAAGCTCTTATCTTTTGAGGGGCACAGCATTAACATCATACTGTGGTCCTACTAGCCGTACAGTAAGGCAGGAACTACAAAAGGTTTTCTGGTGTTTTTTCAGTTGAATTTACAGTATCCATGTAAGGCTAGGAGGTAAAGATCTATAATCGCTTCAGGTTGTTACAGTTTTGCCACATTATAAGCAAAAGAAATTGAATAGGTGTCAGTGCTAATGAGAGAAAACTTCAGAGGGGATGATTATTGCTAATTAGCAAAGAAGAGAATAGAAGCAACCAGAGTAATAGTGGCTAAAGGGTAAAGGCAAGGGGAAGTGCATTGTACTTTGAAGAAACAAGGACAAATAAGCACCATGCCAAGAGGCAGAGAGAATAAAGCCATTATATATTGTATAATGGGTTGACCAGGTAGGCCTTCCACATTTACTGTCTCTGTTTGACACTATCTGTACCCCACTCCTTTGCATTTTATATTTCCTTTTGTGCCATTTACTCTGTGCATAATGCATAAAGGTGCATCTATTATATAATCTGACAAAAAACAGTATAGACCCAGAGGAAAACAAATACAGAAATATACAGGAATTATGGAACCAGCCTTACGTGAAATACTGCTCAAAAATGTCATAGCAAACAAAAGAGGACAAAAAAACAACTAAAAATAAAATCATTAGAACAATCTAGATGAGAACAGGCCATTCAGTCCAACAAAGCTCACCAGTCCTATTCACTTAATTCTTCTAAAATAACGTCAAGTCTAGTTCTAAGGTGGAGTGGAGGCTCTGAGGCTAGGGATTTGCACTGGCAATCGGAAGGTTGCTGGTTTGAATCCCATAAACGCCAAAAGAGATTCTACTCTGTTGCTCCCTTGAGTAAGGCCCTTAACCTGCAATTGCTCTGTCCTGGGTATGACATTAAACTGCATCCTGCCCTACATGTAGGCCCTCCAACCTGAAGGGGAAACCTGGGGGATGGTGGCAGAGCCACCATAAAAAACCTCATACTTTTCCATACCATCTGAAACTAATGTGGTGCTGAGGTGTCACCCGCTACATGGCTGCACTTGGGTCCTAATCTGGGATCCTGAGTTGGTTTGTCATGTGGTGGGTGTGACAATGTGCTGTATCAGTGTGTGCTCCTAACCTCCTCCTAGTTTTGAAAGTACCCTAAAGTCTTAAACACTAAAATACTATTTGCCTAACCATGGTCGTACATGGCTGGGGGTCAGATCTGGCCGGGATGCCTGGAAGGACTGGGTCGTGGCATATTTGTCCTCCGGGCCACGAGGTGGTAACCGCCCTGGAGTAGAAGAGGCCCACGGAAGGGGAGCACGGAGGCTCAAGACCGTTGGGGCCTCTGGTCACCGCCAGGGGGCGCCCCGAGCCTCATGGAGCCCGGGACTTATTTACTTCCACCACAACCATGGAGGACGATCCTTCCAGGGACACCCGGATTGCTTCCGGGTGCTCTCTTGACGCTTCCGCCACACCAGGACGTGACGTCAGGTAGAGCAGCTGGAGCTCATCTGGGTGAGGATAAGAGGGGCCACCTCCCTCCAGTCAAAGAGCTGGAGTCGGGAGCAGGAGCAGGACGAAGCTCCTGGAGAGAGAGGACAGGTGGCCCAGGGACAAGGAGAGAGAAGGCCCAGGAGAAGGGAGACTGGGGCTAGAGGCACTGTGTGAGTTGTGCGGGACTGAGATGTGTTGTTGTGGAGAAGAAATTAAAAGCAGTTTGATAAAGATGTGGTCTCCAACTGGTGGTGTCCGGGCAAATATCACACCATTCTATAGCCACAAGAGATTTTCAACTACTGCATTTCCAGAACTTGACATGATGCATTTCATCTAAGGTTACTTTCATTGTTAATTCCTATCATAGCCGGCAGGTTTCAAGACTGAACTGACAGATCAATACTTGCTGACACACTTTTACCAAACCAATGATGGCAAAGATGCTGCTCCTAGCCACAAAAAGATCAGTTGACTATCAGAAATGCAACCCCCCACTTTATAATGCTAATTCCTTATCCCAGCAAAAGAACAGCACGTGAAATCTGACATACATCCATTTTCCTTACCCACCTCTCAGGGAAATCTAGTTGTGCAGGTTACTGGCTGAAAGCTGTGTCTACTTTACTCTGAATTTCTACCACTGACAATTGCTTGTTTTAACAAAAAAAAATCTTTTGCTATTTCTTTCTATTACAGCTCCTCCTAAACCGACAAATCAGGATGCACAGTGTAGGTTAGTAATTGCTGCCACCTTTAACAAGTTAAAGTAATATGTACATAAACCTGACAGTGCTTTTTCATTCTTAGCTCAGGTAAACACTGTTCATATTTCTGTATGTGTCCCATTGCAAAAGGTCTTACATGAGGGAGATATAACATTCATTTTTATTCATTGGCTGACCACGTTCATACCTTAAAATACACCCCTTTATAATGCATGGCATGCAGTTCATACAGTAAAAGTTCTAGTGCTGGATGAAGACTGTTAAACCTGTACTTTTGACTTTTTTAATAAATTTAGCCATTGATAATCCTTGTTTATTATTATTGTTTATTATTATTATTATTAGGAGAACAGAACATCCAGCAGTAAAGCACAGTCCAGTCAAAGAGATGATTAATATAGTTATACAGACATTGTGTTCCAAAAAATTCCATCAAACTGAGCACTTGTCTGCCTTCCCCTACAAAATTCAGAAGGATATACATGACAATTCATCACATATATTAAGACAAAAGAAAGGGTTCAGCAGAGACTTGATGTGCTCATTTTACAACAAAATTAGAACAGCAATATCAAGTTGTTAAAAAAAAAAATCTTAAACTGCTCCTAGCAGTTTTCTGCTTTAAGGTAGTATAAGACATGACTTTCCCATTGACTTATGGGAAGTCTGTTAGAATTAATGAAAATCAGTCTTCATGCAAAGCAATGTTGCGTAGGACATCACAATGCTGTAGATGTTTCATTGTACTGGTATCCTAATTGGTGTTACACCAAATATTACTGTTGGAGGATTGCTGTCTGAGCAATATGCACATTTCTGCGTGCAGATTGTTCCTAAAACATATGACCTATTGAGGGTTACACCTGACGGCACTGTTCACAGCTTGGCTCTTGATAGTTTTAAATGATATGCAATTTTTAGAAGAATTATTGTATTGAAGAAGAAAGTATTTTGTGGATGCCTAATTCTATTATCCGAATTTCTAATTTAGAGATCTCATTTCCATCAGTCTCTAAGATTAAAATCCTTAAAATGTGTTGGTAGAATATAGACCTGTATCTTCTTCAAAAGTAGCCAGTATCGCCCCAGGCATAATTATTGATGGAAAATGAAGGAAGTTCATCAGGTTAGCTTTTGATTAAATTTCTACCTTGTATATAAATAAAAATAGTGTGTTGTGGGAAGGTTATATTTGAAATGTTGTTGTTCTAAATACATATAAACTTCAATCTAAGGCACTGCCACAGAATACTATCATACCAACAGCACTTTCTGCCAATTTAATTTTCTTTCCTGCCAGACTTTCCACTTAAAAAGAATGGAGGGGCAGGTTTTTTGAATCGCCAAAAGCTGGAAATTCACACCACTATGTACTCTGTATAACAACACTACCTTTGAATACCATGTAATCACTGTCTCCTACTCTGTTAACAGTTACTTCATTGTTCTCTATCACCCTCCAGGTAAGCTAAGGAACACAACATTTTCAGAAATTAAAACACAATACTTGTGTATTTTATCCCAATGTTATTGATTTGTCTTAGTCCTCAGACTCAGACCACCAATATAGCTTCTGCGGTGAGGCACTGCAACTAGCCAAAGACACGAGAGGTTGTTATAATAGGTGCAATTTTATCCAATGTGGTCCAAGCTGAACAATGTCTAATCAGGCCAGCTTTAAAAGGGTCTTTTTTAAAAGCACAGGTCACAGCTAGACAAAATCCAAATTAAGTCAGTTTTCTGTGTACAGTATTCCATAATGTCTCCAGTATAAACCAGAAGCAAGATGTCAGTCTTAGAGATTATTACACCTTCTAGACATCACACCTAAAAGGTTTGGACCAGACTTGTCAACAGTCACATCATGTCCTCTTCCAGTTCATGTAAATGGTGTGTAGTGTGTATTGTTGAGGAAAATGACCCCTATGGAAGGACCAGTATAATGAAGTGGGCTGTTTAGGTGCCAGGGATAAAGGATGGAGTCCTGCTGAGCCAGGAGACCATAATGGATGGACTGGACAAACGAGCAGTTCATTCCTGCAAACGACAGGCTGAACACGATTAAGACACCCCCAGGGTGTCTGCCCGATCTGGGACTTTGCATACTGCCAGAGGGAGATGCTGGGGGAGGACTGCCCTGGTTTCCACACAACCCAGAAAAACTCTGGATGACCTGGGCATTCCAGATTGAATTTAAAAATTAAGAGAGCCTCTCTTAATCAAGTCAGAGTCGGGAGGCAGCGGGAAAACACTCTATTGGAGGTGGAAGGTGATTTTATATTTGTGTGTTGTGGCTGGTGATTGTGAAAAGAAGGTGTTTGAGATAAATAAATATCTTTCATTTGAACAGGAACTGTATTTGGGCTAGAGGTCTGCAACCCAGTGGGCCCCAACAAAGCATCGGGTTTGGGTTAGGCCCACTTTTAAAATTAAATATTGATCTCAGACTGGTTTTGGGTTTTTTTATATAAGCCTTTTTTTTAAATAGCCCCCCGTCCCTTTTTTCATTTTTGCTCTGTAATTTGCATACTAGCACCTCCACACCACCCCCAACTCCTCTCTTCGCTTGCTTGTGTTTAACCTGAGTGATAAACAACTATGGTAGCCATAGCTGTTTATGAACGAAATAAAGAATAAACTTGCAAACAGAGAACTACTCAAAATGCCAAATGAGTTGGAAACAACCTCATTATAGAACAATTATGACCTTGTTGTAACAAAGGAGAAAAACTCTCTGGTTATGTACAGGGCGACACGGTGGCGCTGCTGCCTCGCAGTTGGGAGATCTGGAGACCTGGGTTCGCTTCCCGGGTCCTCCCTGTGTGGAGTTTGCATGTTCTCCCCGTGTCTGCGTGGGTTTCCTCCGGGCGCTCCGGTTTCCTCCCACAGTCCAAAGACATGCAGGTTAGGTGGATTGGTGATTCTAAATTGGCCCTAGTGTGTGCTTGGTGTGTGGGTGTGTTTGTGTGTGTCCTGCGGTGGGTTGGCACCCTGCCCGGGATTGGTTCCTGCCTTGTGCCCTGTGTTGGCTGGGATTGGCTCCAGCAGACCCCCGTGACCCTGTGTTCGGATTCAGCGGGTTGGAAAATGGATGGATGGATGGTTATGTACAGTGTAAAGCATGCTCTGCTGTTTTGAGGTACGATAGTTAGTAACAGCTCCTGTCAAATCAAATATTTCGGATAACTTTGTAGACTTCTGCTGTTGGGATATTAGATGTTTTGCCACAGTAGCAGGAAACTTTTTTATTGATCTAGCAAATGAACTTATACACTTGGCAGCAAGCCATGGTTGAATTCCAGCCAAAAGTGTGGTACCGGATCCCACTACCATCTCTTGTAAATTTAAGCAGACTGCAATGATGAAAAGACAGGATGTTATCAGAAAAATACCAGAGATCATTTCTGATATTAATTTCTGAATGACCACAGACATGTGGCTGAGCGATTACCATAAAGTCAGTTACCTGACAATTACCTGCCACTATGTCACACCACAGTACAAGATTAAAAGCAGAGTGCTTAGCAACTGCAACATTCCCCCTCGAAAACACTAAAAGAGGTGCCAACATATGTAGTGTGTTACATCGACAGCTCATGAATGAGCCTGGATTTGATTCTGTTGTTATGAACAAAATTGTCTGGGTAACTGATCGAGGACCAAATATCATTACTGTACTTGCACTCTATCATCGCCTGGACTGCCAGGATCATGTCCGTTCTTAAGCATACACTATATGTTAATGAGCTTTCAGATATTGTCCCAGAAATTTCAGAAACATTGCTGGCAGTGAAGCCCTTGGTGAAATACATGAAGCAGACAGATGTGTTAACCATCCAGGCAAGTAGCAATAGCAGCAGCGAGCTGAACTTTTAGCGCAGCAGGCAGAACAATAGACCAGAAGAGAACGTCACTGAAACCATCAATGGTAGATACAATTCTGTTCCTGCGCAACTCTTATTAAATTAATTACTTCATCATGACTGTAAATAGCTCTGAGTTTGCCCACTAGTTTTGTTCATTTGGAAGAGAAACAAAAGTTTCCAGTACGCTACCAGTGATAACAGGAAAGACAAATAGCGTATAAATATCCTTATGCAATACTGTACATTGCAAAGCTGATAAAGCTCTTATTTGAAATATTCTTTCAAATATTCTAAAGTAATATGTGAAAATCCATTTTAGACATTTTGCTTTTTGTGGTGCTGATTGCCTTGGCTTACACTACTGTTCTAATTGCACAGTATTTTTATTTGTTGCACTCATTGTGGTATGCAAAGTAGATCGGGGTCAGTAAGAACATTATGATGTCAGGTCGGGCTTCAGACTTGCTAGCTCTAGTCTGGCATAGTTGGCTCAGGTCACAGGGTCTCAGGTTTGGGATTTAATTTTAGTGACCCTGCTTTGTGGCTCAGTGGCACCCCCCTTGTGGTTACACTGGTATTCACCACACAGGCCATACATAGCCCCTACTTCACAGAGTGTAGGATAAGCAGAGTACATTATAGGGATATGATTAAGCAGCAATTCATCATTCCTTTTGTGATTCAACAAGACCTTATCCTTCAGCATGACACCTTTGAACAATATTTCTCAACCACTGGGTCACGGGTTACGGCCAGTGGGCCGCTAAATTAGTCAACAGCACTGTGCATTATTTTTCCCTGTTTCTAACTGCACTCATTCTACACAGAGGAGCAGCTCTTCCAATCATACTTGTTTCAGCAAGGGGGACCCTCAACCCCCCAACCCAGGTTTCAATTAGTGCTTAATAAGATAAAACTGCGCTAGACAATTAAGGTTAATAAACACCGCCTTAGAGCAAATTTGAAATGCCCTGGATTGCAACATCTGGTGACATCACCCTGTGCTTACCAAAGCAAGTTTGTCAGTTTCCTTCTGAAGTAATGAGATATCACTCCACAAGTGCAGATTTTGAGGCTGTTTGGCTGTAGGTGCCAGAAACGACAAGCAGTGTCTGCTGCAAGAGGTGGTGATACAATATACTGAAGCATAGTAAGACAATTGTTGTTAATGTTTTCCTGACGTTTTTGCTTGCACTGTCTCTATTATTTATTACTATGATTTGTTTATTGTTACTTCAGTAATGAAGATTGAAACATTATTTCAAAACTGAGCTTTCTTTTTTCCCCCCATCAGTGATAATTGGAATCTCTAAAGGTCAACACAATCTTAGGGACTTCCATTAGTTGAATATTGTATATTAAAGAAGTCTGACATATATATGATTATTATACACAAGGGCTTCTGAAAACAGCATCACACATCTGTCCTACAACGGGTTCCATATCTTAAGTGAACAGTGAACAATGGGATTGCTGGCAAATTAATATTAACTAGTGCTGACTGGAGCACAGCATAAAGCATACAGAGAGGATACTGAGCAAAATTTCCTTTCCTTGGCTGAACAAGAGGGTTTAGTTTTGATGACTTCTATCTCCTTCCAAAGTGTTAGTGAATCATTCTAAACTCACTTTTACCATTCCAGGGTTATAAAGAGATGGATCTATCCTACCAACATCTGGCATAAGCCACAAACCATTTCTGGGTGTATCACCAATCTTTTTACAGGGAACACTAACATACAAACACACAGCTACTTTATGTTATGAGCAAACTTAACACTACTTAAAACAGGGCTGTGCCATCCCAGTACTATAGTGCCCGAAGTGGCTAGCATTTCTTTCTTGTGGCTAATCAAAAGATAATGGAATCGATGTTGGAATCTCTTAGACGGTTCTACATCTTCAGTACTATTTATGTACTTTAAAAACCTGGCACTATCATAATGTAGACAGCAATGATACCTGCTGCTAACCACATGCTATGGAAGCCATAATTCATAATGTCATCAAGCTGTTGCTATATTGTGGTGCCTAAAAGGAGGTGTCAGAACTTTTAATTAAAACAAAAGAAAAACATTTTTACAATTTGATTAAGAACTACTAAAAGAATCAAAAATTAATTAGGGTTTTATTTGACAAAGACTTTAGGTTTTGGGTCACCATTTTGTTGTGATAATCTTTATCTTCTTTTAACTTGTTTTTCACTCAACCTGACTAACAGCTATTTTTTAAGAACACTACAGAAACTGTCCTCCACTTCTCTGTTATACTACTATAAGATTTCAAATGGGTTTGAATGTGCTTTTGCCTTAATCTATTATAACACTCTGAAGTTATAAAGTTGTGCAAAGAAGAAAACTAAAGTGCACAGCACAGGACATCTAGTTTACATCTTTAAAACAATCCAAAGCATTCTAAAGGTTGACATAGCCAAACTTATCATGCTAAATATTTAAAAAAGTATTCACCCAGGACCACTCTTCACACAAAAAATCATTGCAGATGAGATTCTAGTTATATAGGTGTGTTATTCGCTTTCCTATTCACTTTTTATGGCTATTGCTATTAAAGAAGGATCTTTTACCTAAAGCCTTGAAGCTGGTGTTTTGAATTGAGTTTGCATTTACCCACAAACCACAAATACAACTTTTATAATTAACTGGGGGGGGGGGGGGGGGGGGCAAGCCCCCTGGCGCCTTCGGAACCCAACCCTCACTTGTGGCCCAAATCACGAAATTCTATAAATATGTAAAAGAAAAATTAATTATTATTTAAAGGAGTAAAAATCATGAAATGAGAATAAAATATTGACTCTCTTACCGATTGGAGTATTCCAATTAAACTGAGGTCCACTATGCTTGACGAGTATTTATAAGAGACTAAATAAACTATCCATTCGTTTTAGCTGATATTCTTATAGATTAAAAAAAAACTTTTTTTAAAAAATTACTTTAAATAACAGGAAAAATCACGTGAAAACTAAAGTGGTATGCAATGGGTCATTGTAACTCGACCTTCAGCTAACTAAATCACCTAAATACAAACAACTTTCTTGATATTTTAATTTATAATTTAAAAACGGAATAAGAATCTGAAAATCTAACAACATCACATTAAAGTTCGATAAATTCTGAAAGGAATGATACCAAACATATATATCCATCCATCCATCCATTTTCCAACCCGCTGAATCCTAACTACAGGGTCACGGGGGTCTGCTGGAGCCAATCCCAGCCAACACAGGGCACAAGGCAGGAACCAATCCTGGGCAGGGTGCCAACCCACCGCAGGACACACACAAACACACCCACACACCAAGCACACACTAGGGCCAATTTAGAATCGCCAATCCACCTAACCTGCATGTCTTTGGACTGTGGGAGGAAACCCACGCAGATACGGGGAGAACATGCAAACTCAACGCGGGGAGGACCCGGAAAGCGAACCCAGGTCTCCCAACTGCGAGGCAGCAATGCTACCCACTGCGCCACCGTGCCGCCCCCAAACATATATATGTAGGTTTTAAAAAAATGCCTGATTTAAAATGTGACAAAAACATGACATAGAAACGTCACATAAAATCGTTGCAATTTTAGGCTTAGGATTTTATATATATACTGTATATATAGAGTAGATTACTCTTTACAAAATTTTGGAGACATTTGGGAAGTTTGTTATGCACTGATTATGAAACACCTGGACCTGATGGGATTTTACCAATTGCTTTGATAGAAATGAAAGAGTTCATCTATAAACACTTATTAGGCATATTCGAGCAGTCACTTGACAAAGGACAAGAACTGGAGGACTATAAAGTTGCAAATGTGACTCCAATCTTCAAGAAGAGAGACAAAATTAATTCAGGTAGTTACAGACAAATAAGTCTCAACTCTGTACCAAGCAAAATCATGGACTCCATAATAAGAAATAAAGGGCGGCACAGTGGTGGGGCTGCTACCTTGTAGTAACAAGACTGGGGTTCATGTCCCAGGTCCTCAGTGCACGGAGTTTACATGTTCTTCCCATGTCTGTGTGGGTTTTCTCCCCGTGCTTCAGTGGTGATGCTACATTGCCCATAGCGTGTGTGTGTGTGAGTGTGTGTCTGTTTGTCTGTATGTTCACCCTGCAATGGACTGGTGCCCTATCCAAAGATTGCTCCTGCCTTTCATCTATTGATTGCTGGGATTAGATCCAGCCCACTGTGTGACTGCTCAGGATCAAGTGGGCTTTGAAAATGGTATTGTATGCTGTGGTATAATAAGAAATAAGTTTGTTAAGTGCCTATATGAAAATAATACACTATATAAGTTAACAGCCAGCATTATGACAGAAAGATCCTGCCAAACCAATTTTTTTTTAGATTTTTTTGAACAGGCAACTGGAGTACTTGACAAAAACAAAGCATACAACATTATTTACATAGACGTTTAAGAAGCCTTTAAGGTCCCAAACCAAAGATTAATTGTGAAACCAGATGCTGTAGGCATCAGAGGTAACCTACAAAACTGGATCTCAAGTTGATTGACTGACAGGAAACAAAGAGAACAGATTAGACAAGAATGCTCCATATGGAGTGGGGTCATCACTGGAGTCCCTTAGGGGTCTGTCCTTGGACCGTTACTTTTACTGATTTATATCAATGATGTTGATTCTGGTATGGTTAGTGAACTTGTGAAATTCACAGATGACATTAAAATTGGAGGAATGGGAGACACGAAGGAAGCAGCAAAAAGACATGGACAAGCTTCAGAACTGGGCAAACAGTTTAAAGTAGAAAAGTGTAAAGTGTTGCATATGGGCAATAGGAACATCAATTATAAATAAAAGATGGGAGACACTGTCATACAGGAAGTAACCTCTGCAAAGAATTTAGGAGTTTATGTTGACACAATGCTTTCATCATCTAAGAAGTGTCCAGAGGCCTTTAAAAAGTCAAACAAAATGCTAGGTTATAACATAAACACTGTTGAATATAAGTCAAGGGATGTTACGCTCAAACTACATAATGCACTGGTGAGATGACATCTGGAGTACTGTGTGCAATTCAGGTCAACACACTACTTGAATGACACAGAATCACTTCAAGCTGTGCAAAGGAAGGTAAACAAGTGCATCCCAGGACTTAAGGACATGTCATACTATGACAGAACCGGGAATTAAACCTGTTTAGTCTTGAGCAGAGAAGAGGCATGGGGACCTACTCCTGGTGTTCAAAATCCTCAAAGGAATTCATAAAGTAGATCCAGCAGAATTCTTTCGACTAAATTGTGAATCACATACTTGATGACAACAGTGGAAATTAAGGGGAAGTGCATTTAGGACTGAAGCCAGGAAACACTTCTTTATACAAAGAGTTGTTAGACTCCAGAACAAACTACCAAAATAAGCAGCTGAAGCAGAAACCTCCACAACCTTTAAGAAGAATCTGGATGAGATATTAGGACAGCTTACTTATTAACAAATGGGCTTGATTTTTCTGAATGGTCTCTTCTTGTTTGACAAATTTCTTATGTTCTTATTATAATTTGTTACTCTGTATATACACATAGCTGTTATAGTCACTGTATGGTTTGCATTATTTATTCTTTGCAAAAATATCAATAGATTCATAATGTAATCTTCAGCATCACCTGAAAATCAGCAGCAAACAGAGGAAAGCCTACAGGAGCTATTCAAATTATTCTTAATTCAGTTACAAAACTAACATCTCTTTGTCAAGATAAAAATTAAATGACGAAAAAGTGCTATGACTTCTACTAAACTAGCATGCACAAAACTTTAAGATGAAATAGGCCTTAGGGGGTGATTTTTATTTTATGATTATTCTAAAAAAAATCATAATGATGCAGTACGTATGTCATTTCTTCATACCTTCTGGGCACTGGCAATTATATCCAGAGAATGTATTCAGGCAGGTCCCTCCATTCATGCATGGTTGTGGCAGACAATGGTTTACCACAAACTGGCACTGGTCTCCTTCATAGCCTGGGAAGACAAGCATGAATAATCACATTACTAAAGATGGATAAATGCCTCACCCAATTCCACCACTCCCCTAAAGCTGATTTTACCTAGAGCCACTTAAGCAATACCAAGGAGATCATTATTTTATACCCTTAATCCTCAGCTAAACCAATTGAGGAGGAAAGCCAGGCTGGCTGTTTGTCCCTTCCAGTGTTTATAACTTTTGTCAGTACCTCTGTGTTCCTGCCTGCAGGATAAATGCATGTCTTCTCTAAATGCAAGGTCAATGCCGACACAATGCAGAGCTGCTGTCCTTTTATGTTGTGTAAATTAAGCAAAATAATAGGAACGGTCCTACTGCCTTACACAATAAAACCAGTAGTGTCAAGTAATCTGGTGTCTGATATGAGTGATGTTCTGACTAAATCAGACACAATTCACTCAGCCTCAGGCATGGAGAGATAAACACTTAAAAACTGTCTGTGACACAGAGAATGAAATCCATATTAGAAGACAGAAGCAAAAGGAGAGAAGGTTGCTTAGAGTCAATAAATAAAACAAATAGTTACTAATTGTTTTTAAAAAGAAGTCAAATAATCAAAAGCACTTGCCATCATCATCATCATCATCAAGATAGATATTGCATAGAGGAGAACAACCAAAGCCATCCCTGGTCTGAAATGCATTCTCTTAGAGAAATTAAAAACTCGTTCAAATAGAGATGACTGCATGAAAGTCTAACTCAGGTCTTCAAAACTTTTAAATGTAATTGTAAAGTTAATTCAGCAAAATTTAATAGTGAATTGCAGACAGTGGTGAAATCTAAGTGGCAGAGGTTCAGTTCTTTAAACAAAAAGGATCTAGGAATCACAAACAAATTATCAAGTCAAATAGGTGAAGAGGAGTATCTAAATAAAATATTGGGAGAATTTATCTGTTAGCTTGCCAGACATGTTTGATGCACAGAATGTTTTCTTGCCTTATTTAGAAAGGTCTACTATTCTCCTGATTTGAAATCTACCCAGAAAGTTCTAGTTACATTCATGGAGCAGGTTACACAACAAAGCTAGAATTCCACTCAGTATATAGTACATAAAACAATCAAAACAAAGTAATAGTATAATGCTTTAAAGCATCAAAAATGTAGCAGGTTTAGAATTACACACTCATTTAGAAGTAAAATGTATACATTTTTGTTTTAGTTCCAACCCTTTAACCACAAAACCACAATACTTGCTTATAGATTCCTTAAACATGCAGAAGATGATGCACATTCCTGTATTTTCCTGTATATTTGTCTGAAATTCCAAATGAATAATATAATATTCAATAATTCAGTTTTCTGAACTAGCTCTTTCCATTACATGATGGCATACCACATCAGTTTATTAGGCAAAAGCAAGCACGTCAGTCTTGGACAAGACCCCAGCCCACTTCAGAGTATACTAACACCAAGTCAATTTACAGTTGCCACATAATTTTACATGCATATTATTTGCATGTGAAAGGAAATCATATACAGTACTGAGAAAACCCACTTGGACTGAAGAAGAACGTGAAAACTCTACAGAGACACTAAATGACATAGAATTAAAACCCAAGACCCTGTACTGTAAGGCAGCGTTGCTTACTATTGAGCAACTGAATTACTCATTCCAGTAGAAGGCAGCGGCTACTCCAGAAGCAACGAAGGCAAGACTGAGTCTCAAACTTGAAGTGAGTGCCAGTGGACCACAGAACATAACAAAATACATGTCTCTCTCACACACACACACACACACACACATGTACACACACACATATATATATATATATATATATCAAAATGCTTTTGTCAAATTTCCCAGAATGTGGAAATCATTCCAACAACTAGCAACATGGGAAAAACAGTCTACTTCATATGTCCTCAGGTATGTGATGCATATTATGATAATAAGGTAAATCAAAAAGAAAAGCCTAAAGCAAAAAGCCCTGCCAGAATTCTATTTAGTTATAATTTCCATAACAGCTTACCATTCTTCTCAGTCTAGACCTTAGGCACTAAATGAGAGCCCTAAAAGATGTTGTTCAGCAATTCCTAACTGTCACATCAAAAACAGCTTTCAAAGCCCCTGGCCCATTTTTCTTCACAGAGTCAGCAAAAACAGAAAACTTCTACTAGCACCCTTAACTTACTATTTTTATGTACTTTTCAGTTTTCTAAAGCAGTCATGAAAGTCTCAGGAGTTATTTTCCAAAAGACTGACTCAAACCATGAACACAAATCTAATATATCAAAACACCCTTAGGTGTAGGATTGTGTTTGTTTCGTTTTAGTAACAACATTTACTCCAAGTCAGAGGTGTTCTTTCTTTCTAGTTTTCTTTTTTTTTACTCATTCTCTAGTCTATTTGAGACTGGGTTTGTTTTTATGTCATAATATATTTATTACTTATTTATTGAGCTTCTGTAAAAAGACAAATTATTTCCTGAGGACAAATAAACTGCTATCTATCTATCTATCTATCTATCTATCTATCCTGTAATGTTTTTATCATGTTGCTAATGTGCCAGACATTAGGCTCATGTTCCAAGTGGCTTGATCCCATCAAACATATTTCCCATATTTAGAACTTTTTCCTATATTTATAACATAATTTCCTGTAAGAATACTAAAAGCTCATGAAAGATAATGGACATGCATGATCTGTCAGTTTTCTGGACCTACTGTTTCCATCACAAGGCCTTAGGGAGCTAGAGCATGAATGCAGTACCAGTCCATTCCTAGGCACACTGAGGCAAACATCCATATTCAGTTATATTGGACTAATTTAGATCAGCCAACCAATTTAACATACACAGTATGTGCTTGGTGTACTATATCTGAATCTGCCCCACATGACAGCTTCTTTTTGTTTATCAGGGCTGAGCCTCAACCAAGCTATAAAGGTCACCCTATCGTAAGGTGCTGACAACAAAACATAACTCTGCATAGAGCCTCATTGTGACTGCCAAGTCAGAAGTTTTCTTTTTGAATTTCTTCCTTTTTAGTAATTCCGGTGTGTGTTCAGACTATAGTCCATTTATCTATCTACCTATCTAATAATTTAATCTTCTAAGCCTAAGGGGCCTGTGCAATGTCAAAGACACATCTCACAAAACAACACACATACTGTACTATTTCTGAAGTCTATTATTTATACTCTTACTAAATGGCTTCAAAAAGGCTTCATGTAATGCACAACATAGAAAACATTTCACTAATAGTTGTCGTACATGGCTGGGGGTCAGACCCGGCCGGGACTCCTGGAAGGACTGGGTCGTGGCATATTTGTCCTTTGGGCCACAAGGGGGCAACCGTCCTGTAGTAGAAGAGGCCCACGGAAGGGGAGCACGGAGGCTCAAGACCGTTGGGGCCTCTGGTCACTGCCAGGGGGTGCCCCGAGCCTCATGGAGCCCGGGACTTATTTACTTCCGCCACAACCATGGAGGACGATCCTTCCAGGGTCACCCGGAGTGCTTCCGGGTGCTCTCCTGGCGCTTCCGCCACACCAGGACGTGACGTCATGTAGAGTAGCTGGAGCTCATCCGGGTGAGGATAAGAGGGGCCGCCTCCCTCCAATCAAGGAGCTGGAGTCGGGAGCAGGAGCAGGATGAAGCTCCTGGAGAGAGAGGACAGGTGGCCCAGGGACAAGGAGAGAGAAGGCCCAGGAGAAGGGAGACTGGGGCTAGAGGCACTGTGTTGTTGTGCGGGACTGTGAGTTGTGTTGTGTGGAAGACAATAAAGAGTGTAATTTGGATAAAGATGTGGTCTCCGACTGGTGGTGTCCAGGCTAATATCACATAGTACACTAAATTCTCTTACCTTCACACTCTCACACATGGCCCCCATTTTTGTTTCAATAGACGGGGTATTGGTTAAAGTGAATGCATCTAATGCGAAACCATCCTAACCCTATCGTATTCTAAAGCAGTTAGTTCGGTCTTCAGTGACTGGGTGACAGAATAACTGTATTTCTACTCAGATATTAAAAAGTTTTATCAAAGAAGATTTAATCTGTATTGTTGTCCACATATTTAATAGTGTGGAAACATTCAAAGAAGATGTACTATTTTGTGCTTGTCTTTTGTCACTCTGCATGATTGGAAAAGGTATTATGCTTGTCCTTTCCATGTACTGAAAGTGTCAGCTCTCTTTTGCTAGCCCTCCATTTCGTTTTACAAAGCAGATGATTTTACTGTATAGGCGACATGCCAACTGACAGGCAACATTCCACAGTAGAGACAGGACAATCTCAAAATAAAAAAGCATCACAGTTTAAAGTCAGGTTTGAAAAGTGTAAGAAAAGTTTGGGCTTAGTCAACAATCTGTATAACATAGTTTTGGGATTGGTATCAGAACATCTCCATTGTTATTGCATGGGTTTATAGGATAAAGTAGCCTTGCCTGGCATTTGAGTCTCAGATTTCATGTTCATTAATGTGTAAACAGTTTAATTAAGCAACTAACAGGAAGCCAATCTGAACTGTCAAACACTGGTTTAAAAACCTTGCATACTGATGAATGTGAAAACTTCATTAGTATCATGTTAAGACTGCTAATGTCTTTGAGTATTTCTTACAGAGATCATTGATAAGATACACAAATTGCAATGATCCACAACAACTGACAGGAAATTAATAAGGTGGCTAAAATTCTGGATTCACCGGGACTGTCCTATGCTTCAGCAGCCCTATATATCAATGTAGAAAATGGCTGGCTGTTTAAGGTTTGCTCATTTGTAGTATTGTATGGGGCTTTCATAGGGGAAAGAGTGCTGTGTGTGTTATGTCATTAGACAGATGCATTAAATTATACTGTAGTCTATGGTGTGCTGGGCTTATAAGTCGAACAATGCTTCGAAAACATTCAGAACAACATGGTGGAGCAGTCTCACAGAAATAGGAAAATGGGTTCAAAATGACATCCCAACTGATGTCAGTGAAGAGTTTGCACATTCTGTCTGTGGCTGATTTAGGTTTTTCTCAGGGAACTCCCATTTTTCTCTCATATCTGAAAAGCTTGTGGGTTAAGTATAACAGTTACTCTGGTCTGGTCTGTTGACAATCAGCCTGGGTAGTTGAGTAAGTGTGCCTCACTACAGACTAGCACCCCATCAAGGGTTAGTCTATGCTTTGTGTCCAGTCTGTAGCACATCCAATCTGTGGACATAAACCCTGGGTTAAACAGCAGAATTAGGAGCTATCCTTTCACTATCCTTCCTTTTTAATATTGTCTTATCCTTTCTGGTTTTATCATATGAACACTGAAGTAATAACTTATTAATAAGAAAACATCTAAACCAATCACTTTCAAAATACCACTCCACAAGAAAGTCTCCATATTTCACAGCAATTTACTGAACATCATATTTAATAAAAAAAGAATGAGGAAAAGGTACTCTGGTTTACTGGTCAACAGCCAGAACAGTGTATTCAACTGAAGTTCACCATGGAAGCAGAACCGAACTCATCACTGCAGAATCACTTAGCTTTTTGGGTATTACAGAAGAATAGCATTTGCTCTGTAGTCTACTCAAAAGTGAGTTAGAGAATGTTCTATAAATAATACCATATTTAAAACTTTTACTTATAGCCCCAGAACGTGGTACAGAAGGAACCCAGACAGCACTCTCCAGATCTTGTGATCTTAACATGGTCAGTAATGAGGTGGGAAACAAGGCCAGCAGTGAACAGGCCTCACATTCACAAACAAAATCTGGGGCTCATTTGTCATCAGTATCTCCATCTCCAGCATGAAAAGCAGCTGGTTATGAGACAACCCCAGAGCACCACAAGAACGATAAAACAGAAAATACTGAACAGGAAACACAATGTGAAACATTTAGGAAATGGTACGGGTATAATCTGGAAAAGATGGGGAGTAAAATTGGTATCCATCACGATGACATGAAATTGTTAATGAACAACTATATTGAGCAGTTGGAACTGGTGGCGAATGTAACAGATAAAATGTTTAGAGCCTCATAAATGAATATAAAACTCTTTGTAGTTATATTAAGAGATTCTGAAGACAAGTCAAGAATGAAAATGTTAAAAAGTCTTAGAACTCCTGAAGAGGTAGAAATGACAATTCTTCACTAAATCCAAGAAACATTATTAAGGAAAATCTGTAAACTGAAAGATAATATTATCTGCCTGGCATACATTCTCTGAGAGTTTTTATTGTTAAATTTGATCACATTAGTAGAAAAGATGTCCCCAAGAAAGACTAGTTTTGCAGACTGTGAAATTTATACCTTTCCAGACTGGAGTAGAGGGATGTAAATAATGGAATGAAGCTGTGACTGCGTGATGCGGCACACATCATGGGCTCATATACAGTATTCAGCTAAGATTAGGGTCATAGTTGTATTGTAGAGTACAGATCACCTGCTAAACTGAATAAGAATTTAAAAATACTAATTCCAAATATTTTTATAACCAGAACTGGATCTGATCAAAGACCAAAAGAGATACAGAAGATACAGAAGTAAACATTGGACATCACTCTGTAATAGGAAAATACCACATATAATTTAATTAAAATTTAGCAAATTAATGAAGACTAAAGTAGGCAATATACATTGTACATTATATTTAAATGTCTTTAATCTTATTTATTGTTAATCGTTTACCTGCCTATAGCTGCTATGCCCATTTATGGCCGCTTGATATCTGTCTTCTTTTATTTTTACTTATTCGTTCTATTTTATCTTCCATATATCTTTTTCCTATTCTTTTTTCATTACTTTACTGTAATTTCTGTTATTTTTATACATTTTTTGCTGTTTGTCTAAACCACTTTCACTGCACTGTAATCTTCCATCATTCACCTACTTAGAGAGAGAGGTTAGGAGCAGGCACTGATACAGCACATTGCCGCACCCACCACATGACAAACTAACTCAGGATCCCAGATTGGGACCCGAGTGTGGCCATGCAACAGGTGACACCTCAGCACCACACTAGTTCAGATGGAATGGAACCAGTGGGAGGTTTTTTAATGGTGACTGGAGTGACCTACTTAACATGATGGTATTTACTGTAACAGTACTACATTTAAATAATTCTAATAGCCCATATTTTAATTTTAATGTAGTTTTTCCTTCTTTTGACTGTTTCATTAGGAGTGTTTCTAAAAGTTTGCAATTATTGATAATTGGGCTAATTGGTTTATTGTTAGGTGTTGTTTTTATCACCCAAAATGTCTGTAAATACACAGTACAAAGCTTAAAAATATTGGAAAATAAAGAGGGTTTCTAAATATGGATCATTCTGATAATTTGTGAGAACTGAGTCAGTTCTATAATTTCTAACAGAACTGACTACTGCAATGTGTATTCACAGTCGTTTCAAGCTGTTCTACAGTATATGTAGCTTTGACTTATTTCAAAAGGCTGCTGCACGAATCATTACAAGAACTAGAAGTTATGACCATATAACTCCTTTCAAAATCCTTCTTCTTACATATAAAGCTTTAAATGATCACGACCCTACTTACATACCTGAACTTATGACTGCATACAAACTGGAATGTGCATTAAAACTTCAAGATGCTGGGCTACTAAACATTTCAAAGATTAATAAAAAAACAGTGGCAGGGTGAGCTGTTAATGTAGGACTCTAAAGCTGTGCAAAGATCTGTCTTCTTATATCAAGTGTCCCTTAATCTCATCTCTTAAATCAAAGCTGAAGACTCACTACTTTCATTATTAAAGATGTTAATTTTGAACTCAGGATGAGAAAGGTGGTTTGTGTTTCATCTCTCTGAAGTCAGATGTAGTACTTTTGCAGGATGCTAATATAAATAACATTCATTTTATTCTGGAATCAAACTTGCAAGTTTCAACTCAACCAATCAATACCGGCTAATGAAAATTATATTCAATTCCTCTCTACACAAATTGATATTTTCATAGAGACTACCATAGCTGAATAGATATCTGCAAGATCACCCTCCAAAACTCTTAAGAGGGCAAATCATTTCATATGTTTTCATAAAAATAAATGATAAAATATAATGGCATTAGATTTCACTACTGAGATCTTTAAAATTGATCAAGAATTCCCACTGCTATATTTTATAACAAAGATTGCCAGTACAAACAGAATTCAACTCTTGGACCACAAGGAAAACAGAGCAACTCATTTTATGTCATTCTCATTATGATCACTGAGAAACAGATAATATGTTTATAGTCTAACAAATACATAAGAAGGAAGTTTGGAATGCAGTTGCAGAGATTAATATCACAACAAACACTTGTAACATAAGTAACATATTTAAGGAATACTATAAGTAGGATTGACTACTGCAATGCAGTGTTCACTGGATGTTCAAACTGTTCTTTATACAGCCTCCAGTTATATAAAAAATGCGGCTGCAAGAATTATTACAAGAACAAGAAAATACATAACTCCAGTTCTTAAATCCTTACACTGGCTCCCAGTTAAGTTTAGGGCAGATTTCAAAATCCTTCTTTTAACATATAAAGCATTAAATGGTTGAAGTCCGGCTTACTTGTCTGAACTTATCATGACTTACAAACCTGAGCGCACATTATGATCTCAAGATGCCGGTCTGCTTATGATTCCAAGGATTAATAAAATAACAATGGGAGGTCGAGCTTTTAGTTGCAGGGCCCCTAAACTGTGGAATGGTCTGCCTGCTACTATAAGAGATGCCCCTTCGGTCTCAGCTTTTAAATCCTGGCTGAAGACTCACTACTTCAGTTTAGCATATCCTGACTAGAGCTGCTGATTAACTGTACAGACTGCATCTCTGTTGTTAGTCATTAGCACTTAAACATAAGTAACATGACAGTTATAATTGTATAATAACCCTCACTTATTCTGTTTTTCTTCTCAGTACTCAAATGTGGCACTTGGTGCCATGGCCCACCTGCCAAGTTGTTTTGCCTGCCTAAAGAAAAGTCATCCCAGATGGAGGATCGCAGGAATCATGGGAAAGAGGGGTTCTTTCATCGGATCGGCTGGCCCAGCACTGTTTCAGCCGTGGAATGGCCAAATGGGGGAGGCAGCTTGAAGGATGAGGTCTCCAGGACTCTACACAAATCCAAATCTTATTATGGGATATATCATCTACTGTTAAATTCTGCTCTGTACTTCTAAAATTTATATTTTTTATTTCTTACTATATTGAGAAATTGTTCTGTTCTGTGTACTGCATTGTATTGTATTGACCCCCTTCTTTTGACACCCACTGCACGCCCAACCTACCTGGAAAGGGGTCTCTCTTTGAACTGCCTTTCCCAAGGTTTCTTCCATTTTTTCCCTATAAGGTTTTTTTGGGAGTTTTTCCTTGTCTTCTTAGAGAGTCAAGGCTGGGGGGCTGTCAAGAGGTAGGGCCTGTTCAAGCCCATTGCGGCACTTCCTGTGTGATTTTGGGCTATACAAAAATAAACTGTATTGTATTGTATTGTATAAGACCATCTTGGATAAGAATATGCTACTCCCTGGAATAGTCTTGTATGTTAGATTAAACTAGATCACTTTACAGCTTGGAGTGTAATAAAAGTGAAGCTTATGAAAATTATTGGTTAAATAAATTAGAAATAACTCTGCTAAATGTACTGTGCAGAAAGATACTGGATACATCTGTATAAAACTGAACTTCTCTGAAATCTAAGGTGCTATCACTCCCTGAAATCACGAGTCAAGATGGCATAAAGGAATGCTGGACATCAGACTACATTATAAGGAGGTCTTCATTTCATCCAAGGGATTGTCTGGTACTTTCCCTTCATGAGTTATCAGCTCCCACCCACTTGTTTATCTGGAACACTTCCTAAACAGCAGTACAAGGTGTTCTGGAGGACAGAAGTTGGATGTTGGTCATCAGGGAACTAGAGGACAGCAATCTTTCCCTTTAATGGGTTGGTGCTCAGAGAGGCAATGGCACTGAGGTAGCTAAGAAGAGATCCTGATGAAGAGCTGTACTCCTTTAAAGAGATATTTCTCATCTGGTTCATCCTGCTTCCACTTCAAAACCGGTCCCACCCACATGGAGCCGATATGGCATTTCTCGATATTCCTATTCATCCTCTTCCAAACCCTTCCCCATACTGCCTGCGGCTCCTGTGTCTTTACAAGAGCTTCTTGCACAGCAAACATCAGAAGCTAAAAATTATCGTGAACACATTCGAGAATACAACTCATCTCTAGCGTTTACTTCCATGGGTGCACAGATAACTCAACCTCTTGGTCGCGGACCATACTGTTTTAAAATACACGGGCAAATTTATCACCAAATCTCTCCAATATACGCTAACACTTCTACCTCTGCAGAATATGGACAGTTGTATGTTTTTGACACAGCGCAAGCTACTGAAGTACGCTTACAAAATAAAGCAAACTTCATGCAGCGAAAATTTACTTCTCCAGCTAGATTCCATGCTCAGAACCATCAACCCCTTCACTAAATCATACAAACACTTGCATGAAATCGCTCAGTCCAATCCAACAGCATCTGTACGAATGGTTTTCAAGGAAAACCCTAGGCAGCATTTACGACGATACAATGCCCCGACATGTCACACCAATGTTGCAGCGATTTTTGTCGGAGAAGATGGCGAACCGCCCGCCGAAAGAGACATTTGCATCTATCCCATAGGCAACTCCTGTAAACAGATTTCCACGCTCAACATGAATTGCGATCCTATGGTTTACCCACTTTTATTCCCTTACGGAGACATTGGCTGGCACAAAGATTTACAACATACTCCCGATAAAAGAACCGCCAAGCAAATAAGGCTTACTCAATGTCAATTTTATGCGTACAGATTAGCAATGAGGAATACATTTAGTATTTTGCACTCCAGCGGCAAACTATTCCAACAGTACGTTGTAGATGCGTATGTTAAAACAGAGGGCGCGCATCTCAACTATCTCAGATTACATCAACAAGATCTGCGCGTGGAACAATACAAAGGACTATCAGTTGCACTGCAAGCAAACACTGAAAATAACAACGTACGTGTAGGCAAAATGATCATATTACAGTCCACATTTCCAGGAAGTCCAAGATACATGCAACAAAACTATCAGGATGCCATGGCCATAGTATGTACATTCGGAAAGCCTTTTTTATTTATCACTTTCACATGTAATCCTGCTTGGCCGGAAATTCTATATTCACTGTCGGATACCCAAAGACCAGAGTACAGACCTGATACCAGTCTTCAGCCACGGTCAGTTGTACGTGGCTTTTTCTAGGGTTAGATCTTTCGACTCATTATCTCTCTTCTCCACCAAAACACCTATGCACAACTGCGTCTTTCAAGAAGTAATTATTTCTTCTTGATTTCTGAATTCCTTTCTCACCGTTTTCTGTTCCTATTCTTACACCGCCGTATGCTATGGCGGGTGTCGGCTAGTATTGTATAATCAGACACTCCGTAGCTTACTCTTTGTTGTTTTTCCATTTTGTAATTAATCATGTGCCTTTGCATCTCCCCGAAAACCTTTCTCCCTTCAATAAACCCTTATAATGCTGTATTTTGTTATGTCTGACTGTCATTCTGTGTTTTAGGTCTGCTCAAGAGTACCTCTAATAGTCACAATTGGTGACCCAAAAGAATTTTAAAAAGCTATCTGTTAAATTAACTCCACTAATGTTAGCTATGTTTAAGAAGGCTAGAGATGATAGCATATCATGTCAGACATCAATTACTGCTTCTCAAAAGAAGACTCTGGATTTTACAAATGAATTTTATGCGGAACAACAATGTCAACATCCTGGCAAATGTTTTGGCAAAAAATTATAGAGATGGTGCAGTTTGCAGTTTGATGGAAAGCATTAAAAGATATGAATAGGTGGTTCTTCAGTTCTTTCTAGTGGATAGAATTAATGTAACTCTTATTAACAGATTCATCTTTAAGAAGATTGTTTCTCTTGTAAGATCATTTACATAAAAGGCAAAAAAGTCAAGTCAAGTCAAGTTGGAGAGCATGCACTGGTACAGTGCGTTGCCGCACCCACTACACAATGAAACAACTCAGGATCCCGGTTGGCAACCCCCCAGGCAGGGCAGTCCAGTCCCACCCTCCGGAAATGACCCTCTATCTGCCGCAGCCAGGTGTTACATGGGTGACCCCTTGGCCTGGTCCAGCCACATAGGGTCCCCAACAATGAAGATCTTACGAACTGGATCACCCTCGGGGAAATGCACCACATGGCCATAGTGCCATAACTGACGCTCCCTCACAATGCAGGTAATGTGCCTCATCCGGGACTCCATGAGCAACCACTCATTCGACACAAAGTCAAACCAACGGTACCCAAGGATTTTCCGGAGAGACACAGTACCAAAGGAGTCCAGTCTTCATCTCAGGTCACTGGATAGAATCCATGTCTTGCAACCATATAGCAAGACAGGAAGCACCAGGACTCTAAAGACTTGGACCTTCATCCTTTTGCATAGATATTGGGAGCGCCACACACCCCTTTCCAGCAACCTCATGACCCCCCCATGCACTCCCAATCCGTCTACTGACTTCACAGGAAGAGTCACCAGAGACATGAATGTCACTGCCAAGGTAAGTAAACCTCTCGACAAGATTGACACCCTCTGCAAACAGACACACTGTTGATGGTTGTGCCCAAGAGGTCATTAAAGGCCTGGATCTTGGTTTTTATCCAGGACACTCGTAAACCCAGACACTCAGACTCCTCGCTCAGTCTCTCAAGCGCCCCGATCAGAACCTCCATGGACTCCGCAAAGATCACAGCATCGTCAGCAAAGTCAAGATCAGTGAATCTTTTTTCATCTACAGATGTCCCACAGCCACTGGACCCCACGACCTTGCCCAACACCCAGTCTATACTAGCATTGAACAGAGTAGGAGCAAGAACACGCCCCTGACGAACCCCAGAATCAACTGGGAAAAACGCAGAGGTTCTGAAAAAAAGTTTCAGTATTGCAAACCATAAAACCAGAACGTGCTACAGTGCTACATAACTTTTAGGTTTGCTACTGGGTTGCAAATATTCATAATTTGAGACAAAGGGAGGAAGCAGAATGTGCTGAAAGTGCATCCACTTTATTGGTTCTGAAAAAAATATTTTGTGAAAACTCTTCCTTGCATGACTTCCTCTGTGTTTTGATCCTCAATAATTATCATCAATTTACTAACAATTACATTGTGCTTCACTTACTCTATATATAGAACCAATGGAGGAAAGACTTCAAGGCACAGACACTTTTGTCTGTTACTCCATCACTGGATAATTTTGCATTGTAGTCCTACCTCAGATACACAGAATTTAACTCATGGAAATCTTTAGGTATCTTAGCTTTTAGAGATCTTTATACCAAGAATGTGTTTGCAACTGTTGATCAGCTCCATTGCAAAAATGGAATTCCTCTCAACATACAAATGTTTCCATTTATAAGTTAGGAACATGTTTTAAAAGAATTTACCCAACTTTCCTAATCCTCCATCAACTTTTACAGATGTTTTAACAAAGGTGACACATGTCGGCCTGGTAAGTCCTTCATGAGGATAGTTACTGGGTTGCATCAGTGTGAAGACTTTGCAATAACATGGTTGATTAAGCATTTCAGTTTCCACCTACTGTTCCAGACATCGACAATAAGTGTCACCACAACCATGCCACTAATGCCACCCCTCCCAGTCTGACAGGAAGCAGACATCATTTCAATCATCTGCATTTCTACAAGTCAGATCTACAACTTATTGCCTCAATTTATCTTTGGCCAATAAATTGGGTGTCTTCAAGGTGGGGACAAAACTCTTTATTATCTCTTGTGTATTCATTTGCTTAAGTAATAAGAAGAATTATGGTAGTATGTCCAGACATTATCAATTAATGTCAGGGTGCTCACTGCTAAATTACAGTATCTAGAAATTGGAACAATTGTAAATCTTATGATGAAAATGTCTTCACCCATAATGGAATTAATTTCGGATATTCACAAAACATATGCCTAGAGGGTCTTGGACAATGCTGAGGATGAGACCTCACTGTCAATATCACAGGCAAGGAGTGGATATCAATTATCCATAACATTAATTTTTCTTCAGTTTCTGCAAAGCATGCTGTAACTCATCTCAAAACTGTATACCTTGCATGATTCTAAAGATTAAAATTATCTAAAATATAACAGGGATTCAACCCTAATTTTGATGTTTTGCTCCATAAATTAGTGAAAAAAGAATGTCCTATTTTACTTAAAATCAGAAAAGATATTTACCTAAGAGGAAAGGTCTAAAGCTTTATAACAATTTGTCAAGAATTTAATAATGCTACGTTAAGATAACCAAATGGGCTTCTAATGAGACTAGCATATACTGAAGGGTCTGTATCTCAATAACTGTCAACTCTGACTTTATATGAAAGTGAGCATGGTTTAGTGTAAGAATCCGTCGTGTGATTGACTGACACTGTATGAAAATCTGCTTCTGTCTTATTTCTGGTGATACTGGGATAGGCACAGGCTATTTGTAACACTAAACTAGGTAGGAAGGTCACAAAAATGGGTGGATGATCCATGTCTCGCCCTGATCCTGTAAGGAAAAATATCTCACAGCATTTATTTTGTTTTAATTTCAATTTTATGCATTAATGCACAGTTTAGAATTTGATACTGGGTGTTCATTGCTTTGAAAAGTGCCATTTCAGTTTCTGGCCTGGTCACCTGCCTACATAAACTTAACATGATGGCTTCTTCAAGTACTCCAGGAACTCTGTTTTTCTCTTATTATCAAATAGATGTCAACGATTAAACTTGCAAATCGCAAAAATTGTTTCAGTTGAACACAAGGTTTGTAAATTCTAATAAATTTTTGTACTGTCTTTTGTCATTTTTTTTTCATAAGCAATAAGTCTAAGAATGAAACTTGCCAGCACATGGGTGTGTCATGAACATTTTATCTTAAGGCAAAATTTGCACCACAATTTGACAGATCAAAAATCACAGTTTAATGCCTCAGGTATGTTTTTATGTTAAGCTACATTTATTCAAGTGATTGCCTGAAGACACTAGCACCCCTGGCTTCCTTTAGGGAAAACAGATAAAAGAACACAAAATCAAAGAAATACTACAAAGACTCTGAGGCATGTGTTATCAATCAATACATATTACATTTATGCAATATATCTATACAGAGTGGATATCAAAAATTAATACATACTAATTATATTTTTAGATCTGTTGTTGTTAATACTATCATTCTTTTACCTTAAATATTCTTATCCTGGATCTTATTAAATAGGTATACAAATTAATTTTTAAATTACTTTTAATGTCTTGGTTACATAAATGTAACAAATCACATTCCAAATTATGTATGTTGGCAATTTCTTATTACCTGACACCAAATGAGGTAGATTCTGATTAAAATTGCTGCAATGTTCAGTTTCTCTGAAGGTTTCTTCATTGTAATGTGCAAAGAACAATAGCAGTCAAGGAGTTAACAAAAGATCACCAGGCTGTTATTGTTGTAAGGTAATGATAGATAGATAGATAGATAGATAGATAGATAGATAGATAGATAGATAGATAGATAGATAGATAGATAGATAGATAGATAGATAGATAGATAGATAGATAGATAGATAGATAGATAGATAGATAGATAGATAGATAGATAGATAGATAGATAGACTTTAGCCTGAACACACACATTACTAAAAAGGAAGAATATCAAAAAGAAAACTTCTGACTTGGCAGTTACAGTCACAGTGAGGCACTATGCAGAGTTATGTTTTGTTGCCAGCACCGTACAATGGGGGTGACCCTAAAAACTCGGTTGAGGCTCAACCCTTATAAACAAAATGAAGCTGTCATGTGGGACAGATTCAAATATAGTACACCAAATACATACTGTATATGTTAAATTAATTGCCTGGTCTAAATTAGTCCAATATCACTGAATATGGATGTTTGCCACAGTGTGCCTCGGAATGGACTGGTACTGCATTCATGCTCTAGCTCCCTTAGTCCTTGTAATGGAAACAGTAGGTCCAGAAAACTGATGTATCATGAATGTCTGTTGTCTTTCTTGAGCATTTAGTATTCTTACCAGGAAATTATGTTATAAATATAGGAAAAAGTTCTAAATATGGGAAGTATGTTTGATGGGATCAGACCACTTGGAACAGGAGCCTAATGTCTGGCACATTAGCAACATGTCCTTTTTTGAGACACACATCAGTTATTAGGCATCCTTCCACTTACCACCAGTTGTAACCCAAAGACAGCACTGCCATGCTCCACCCTTTACATTTGGCTCTGCAATCCCTTTTTGATGCAGAGAATACACAGAATATGTTCTGTTTTCGAACTTATATTACTAAAATGTCCTGAAACTTTTAATTTACTGAAGGTTTCATGCCAGATGCAGTCCTTCCAGCAGTAATGAGTGAACATGTATATTTACTCTGTTTATTTTTGTGTTTTCATTTAGTTCTGCCAGATTTAATATTCCGGTGTCATATGCACATTTAAACAACAAGAAAGTGTATGTACTCTGTCCATCTCTTTATTTGCTTTGTTTTCCACATTATAATAATTTAAAGCTATGTGTTTGACCTTAACAGCTACAATAAAATGATGAATAAACTCTGATCACTCTTAAATATGTTAAACATATACTTCAGATTAACAACAGGTATTGCAATTTGCTGGCAAAAGTTACAGAAGCACTGAATTTTTGGTAGTTTTGATTATTTAAGTACCGGTATCGATTTTGGTGTGATTAGGTGCATTTGTCTTCGTACACAATACTGTGGAGTCATTTGGGTCTCCCAAACAGAATTCAAAAGGAAAAGTGTATGTCATAAGCTCAGTAGCACCTATATACTGTATACAGTATGTCTATGGTGGACTAACCCTACGAGAAAAAAAGTATGTCTGCATCTCAAAAAAGATGAGAGTGTCTCTAATTTGTTTTTCAATGTCACATTTGTGTCCCTAGCTCTGCAGAGGGAATATTAGCAGGTTGTTTCGGGGAGCAATTTTATTTTTTTATTTTTCTTTGGAGAGTATAGCTTGTCAACGAAAACTAGAACACCACAAAACCTACTGGATTTATATTTCTAATAGAAGAATTTTAAATGATCCAGATCAACCCTATTTTATAATACGCAACTTTCTGAATATTTTACCTCTTCTATCTAAGATTCCATTTTTAATTAAGATGGTACACCAAACAGACAGAAGAAATCACATCCTAAAAATGTACATATTGTTTCCAGATAATGACAAGCAGTTATGTAATAAGGCAATAAACCGATTTTACTCTGTATTTAGAACATTAGAACACTCTAGACGAGAACAGGCCATTCAGCCCAACAAAGCTCGCCAGTCCTAGCCACTTATTTCTTCCAAAAAAACTTCATGTTGAGTTTTGAAAGTCCCTAACGTCTTACTGTCTACTGCAGTACTTGGTAGCTTATTCCAAGTGTCTATTGTTCTTTGTGTAAAGAAAAACTTCCTAATGTTTGTGCGAAATTTACCCTTAACAAGTTTCCAACTGTGTCCCCGTGTTCTTGATTAACTCATTTTAAAATAACAGTCTCGATCCACTGTACTAATCCATCCATCCATCCATTTTCCAACCCGCTGAATCCAAACACAGGGTCACGGGGGTCTGCTGGAGCCAATCCCAGCCAACACAGGGCACAAGGCAGGGAACCAATCCTGGGCAGGGTGCCAACCCACCGCAGGACCACTGTACTAATTCCCTTCATAATTATAAACACTTCCATCATGTCACTTCTTAATCTTCTTTTGCTTAAACTGTATAGGCTCAGCTCTTTTAATCTTTCCTCATAATTCAACCCATGTAGCCCTGGAATCAGCCTAGTCGCTCTTCTCTGGACCTTTTCTAGCGTATGTCCTTTTTGTAGCCTGGAGACCAAAACTGCACACAGTACTCAAGATGAGGCCTCACCAGTGCATTATAAAGGTTGAGCATAACCTCCTTGTACTTGTACTCCACACATTGTGCTATATAACCTAACATTCTGTTAGCCTTCTTAATGGCTTCTAAACACTGTTGGGAAGTTGATAGCTTAGAGTCAATTTATTTGCCACTGTACAACATTTAATTCACTCCATATTTTTAGAATTTCAGAATAGTGGCTAGTGGGCATTTCAGGTCATTCTGCAAGGATGTCTGAACCGCAAACTGAAATGAAATACTTTACCTACAGTACTTTATGTAAACCCTGGAATGCATCTCTTCTCAATCTGAACTTTCATGTTTTCAGTTACTAAGAAGTAAACACACCACTTTAATTGTTTTCTGCATGCCCGTTTTTTGGTCAGTTTAAATATATTAACATTTAAAGAGACCGAAATGGATACTGTAACATTTATGTTGCACTATAAAATTAACTTGGAAAGTAACATTTTAGTAGCTGCTGTTACATCTGTAAGACATGAGCAGGTTTCTCTCCTTTAAGTGTATTTATGTTATTAATTCCTTTGACTGCATATTATGTAGTTAGTTTACATTTGTGTATTTATTCAGCTATAGACACTATTTTACTTTAAACAATGACAAAAAATAAAATAAAAACCTATTGCCTGTGTAGTCCTATTGTTACACTTCACTGCTGACATAAAAGATAATGGTTGTACTTGTAGTACCTAGAAGGACATGAATGAAGAGAATACACAGCCTATTCTGAATCCGTGTTGTCACTAAATGTTTGTGTTAGTCACAGTTTGTCTACAACAAACACAATGTCTCAGACTTGGTCGTGAGTGTACCCGGTACCAGACGTCATTAATATATGTTCTGGATAATCACCACTTGGTGATATATCGGCCCACGTAGTGAGAGTGTACACTGGAAAAGTTATTTCTGTATTTGCTGGATTCTGACCTCATCCTTGTGGGGTTGAACTAGAAGAAGTGCTCAGTGATAAATGTTACTTTTGTACAGGAATTAACTTAAAATCTCTTGCTCTTTAAAACTTCATTTTTAGTTGCCTCTAAGGGGTTGTGTGAGACTTTTTACAGCTTTTTCCCCTTTAGAATTTCTTTGCTGTTTTTTTCACTCACACAGGGCAAAGGTAGCTAAGTGTTTAGAAAAGAACTTGTGTTCAAAGTTGTATTGAGCAGGGCATAGAGCACCAGAAGTGGTTGATGAACAATAAATAATAACCAGTGTCATATTAGGTAATAGCTAAATGTTACCATGATTCTTTAGTGGGAAAAAATTAAGGTTTAAGGTAGAGCAGTATATAGTGCTCATACCGGGAAGCACTAGCGCTAGTAGTAGAGAGACACTATAAACGTTCACTCATAACGAGGAAAGCATTTATTATATTTTAAGTGTAGGCGGTGGGCCGGCTTGAAGGTAAAGAAGTAAAAAAGAGGGGTTTCAAGTTAGGGAAACAGTGAGCTTGGGGGACATAAAGTGGAGGAAGCAGAAGTAGTAACTGGCAAGTCAATAAGTTGATAAAAGCCTTCGTGGTGGTGGATAGTATTCAGTAGGTGAGTTTTCTTAGTGAGAAGGAATTAGGGTGTAAAAAGGAATAATAGTGCTTACAGCAAAGAAAGTTAGAGATAGCTAGGGAGTGAGGGTTTAAGAATTCATTAAACACATTAGGCAGAGGAACAAAGCTTGAGAGTAAAGTTAATTTAAAGGATATTAGGGAAGCTAAAAGGCAGATAGAAAGAAACATTGCAGATAAGGTGAAAGATGACCTAAAGAGATTTTTTCTGTATTTTAGTTGTAAAAGAACAGTCAACAAGGAGGTGAAGCACATAAGGAGTATTAAAGGCATATTAAAATATATTGATAGTGAAATAGCTAATACTCTAAACTTGCTGTTATTCACGTGGGCATAAAGGACAGCCAAAGCGCTAGTAGTGACTGTAATTCCACTGCTGCACCAGGTGTTGGTGCTGTGTCCTAATGCCTTTTCTCTCTTCCTGCCTTTGCAGATCAGTTGACTGATGGCTGTGACACTGCTGACATCACTTTTGATGTCCATCCTATTGGAGCCAACTCTTCCTGCTGGGAGGACTGAAAACCAGAAGCTCTGTCATGTTTGCCAGTTCAGTTCAGAAACTCAAGTCTGGAAATGTGTCTCTGCAATTATTGCGCATTTTCTTTCTTTTCTCGCAATCTAATTTTTCGAGGTTACCAGGCAGGTATCCCAAACTCTTTATCATTGTCATTTGTTTCTATTACATCAGCATTTTTCTAAAGTTTTCAAATGATAAAAAGGATAACCTCCAAGCCAGGAACTAGTAAGAAGGTACTGAGTCATTTATAAATTGTAGACTGAAGTTCTCAGAGGAGTGTATATAATATAATTATTTTATATATTATATATATATATATATATATATATATATATATATATATATCTCGTATATATATATATATATATATATATATATATATATATATATATATATATATATATATATATATATATATATATATCTCGTATATATATATATATATATATATATATATATATATCTCGTATATATATATATATATATATATATATATATATATATATATATATATATATATACACAGTGCATCCGTAAAATATTCACAGAGCATCACTTTTTCCACATTGTTATGTTACAGCCTTATTCCAAAATGGATTAAATTCATTTTTTTTCCTCAGAATTCTACACACAACCCCCCATAATGACAACATGAAAAAAGTTTACTTGAGATTTTTGCAAATTTATTAAAAATAAAAAAATTGAGAAAGCACATGTACATAAGTATTCACAGCCTTTGCCATAAAGCTCAAAATTGAGCTCAGGTGCATCCTGTTTCCCTTGATCATCCTTGAGATGTTTCTGAAGCTTAATTGGAGTCCACCTGTGGTAAATTCAGTTGATTGGACATGATTTGGAAAGGCACACACCTGTCTATATAAGGTCCCACAGTTGACAGTTCATGTCAGAGCACAAACCAAGCATGAAGGCAAAGGAATTGTCTGTAGACCTCCGAGACAGGATTGTCTCGAGGCACAAATCTGGGGACGGTTACAGAAAAATTTCTGCTGCTTTGAAGGTCCCAATGAGCACAGTGGCCTCCATCATCCGTAAGTGGAAGAAGTTCAAAACCACCAGGAATCTTCCTAGAGCTGGCCGGCAATCTAAACTGAGCAATCGGGGGAGAAGGGCCTTAGTCAGGGAGGTGACCAAGAACCCGATGGACATTCTGTCAGAGCTCCAGAGGTCCTCTGTGGAGAGAGGAGAACCTTCCAGAAGGACAACCATCTCTGCAGCAATCCAGCAATCAGGCCTGTATGGTAGAGTGGCCAGACGGAAGCCACTCCTTAGTAAAAGGCACATGGCAGCCCACCTGGAGTTTGCCAAAAGGCACCTGAAGGACTCTCAGACCATGAGAAAGAAAATTCTCTGGTCTGATGAGACAAAGATTGAACTCTTTGGTGTGAATGCCAGACGTTTGGAGGAAATCAGGCACCGCTCATCACCGGGCCAATACCATCCCTACAGTGAAGCATGGTGGTGGCAGCATCATGCTGTGGGGATGTTTTTCAGCAGCAGGGACTGGGAGACTAGTCAGGATAAAGGGAAAGATGACTGCAGCAATGTACAGAGACATCCTGGATGAAAACCTGCTCCAGAGCACTCTTGACCTCAGACTGGGGTGATGGTTCATCTTTCAGCAGGACAATGACCCTAAGCACACAGCCAAGATATCAAAGGAGTGGCTTCAGGACAACTCTGTGAATGTCCTTGAGTGGCCCAGCCAGAGCCCAGACTTGAATCCGATTGAACATCTCTAGAGAGATCTTAAAATGGCTGTGCACCAACGCTTCCCATCCAACCTGATGGAGCTTGAGAGGTGCTGCAAAGAGGAATGGGCGAAACTGGCCAAGGATAGGTGTGGCAAGCTTGTGGCATCATATTCAAAAAGACATGACACTCTAATTGCTGCCAAAGGTGCATCGACAAAGTATTGAGCAAAGGCTGTGAATACTTATGTACATGTGATTTCTCAGTTTTTTTATTTTTAATAAATTTGCAAAAACCTCAAGTAAACTTTTTTCACGTTGTCATTATGGGGTGTTGTGTGTAGAATTAAGAGGAAAAAAATTAATTTAATCCATTTTGGAACTAAGGCTGTAACATAACAAAATGTGGAAAAAGTGATGCGCTGTGAATACTTTCCGGATGCACTGTGTATATATATATATATATATATATATATATATATATATATATATATATATATATAGACATAAAAGTATAATACTGTATATAATATATAGGAGTGCAGAGGGGAGATGCTGTGTATTTTGGGAAAAGGGTGCTAAGGATAGAGCTTCCAGGTAAGAGGAAAAGAGGAAGGCCTAAGAGAAGGTTTATGGATGTGGTGAGAGAGGATATGCAGGTGATGGGTGCAACAGAGCAAGATGAAGAGGACAGAAAGATATGGAAGAAGATGATCTGCTGTGGCGACCCCTAACAGGAGCAGCCGAAAGAAGAAGACGACTGAGAAGTATTGCATTGATTAAATAGGCTTAAATCTAATAAGTCATCAAGAGTACCAAGCATTTTTCTGTAGTCCTTAAGAATGTTAGTGAATGCATGTATAAACCCTTGACAAATATTTTTAGAAGGTCACTGCATACTGGGGAAATTTGTAAGTACTGAAAAATGGCAATTATCCTATTATATAAAATGGGAGATTGGACATATCCCGGAAACTATATATTATAACTACAGAACATGTATCATGGGTAAATTAATGGAAGGAACTAAGATTGCACATCACTTGGCAAAAACAGAAGTGCTAGTGGAAAGTCAGTATGGGGTTGGATGAGGGATGTCATGATTTACTAATATGCTAATACTAATAGATGAAATAAAAGCATCCTTTCAGAGGGGTGCATATGATATTAATTATCTTGACTTTCAGAAGGCCTTTGATAATGTGACATGTGAGAGGTTGGGCATGAAACTAAAATAAGTGGGATTTCAGGGCATAGTGAGTAGATGGGTGCAAAATTTACTAAACACAGAAAGCAAAAGGTTATGGTGCATGGAACTTTATCAGAACCATGTAACTTTAAAATGAGTATCCCTCAGGAGTCAATGCTGGGGCTTCCAGTAAATGTAAATGATATGGACAGGAATATAAATAACAAGCTGATTAATTTTGCAGTTGATATCAGACTAAAGAAAAGGCAGCTAATGAAGAATCAGCCAAATTATTAAAAGAGGGACTTGGACAGAAAAAAGACTTGGGCAGATTTGTGGCATATAACAATTAATGCAAGTAGATGTAAAGTATTTTACATATTAAGTACAAATGTTAGATTTGAATACACAATGGGAGGTATAAAACTTGAAAGTAACCGTTATGAGAAGGCCCTAGAAGTCATAATGGACTCGTCAATATCTACGTCTTGACAGTGTACAGAAGCCATTAAGAAGGCTAACAGAATTTAAGGTCATATAGCGTGATGTACAGTGTACAAGTCAAAGGAGGTTATGCTTAAGCTTTATAACAAATTGATGAGGCTACACCTGGAGTACTGAATGCCATTTCGGTCACCAGGGTTATAAAAAAGAAATCACTGTGCTACTGAAAATATATACTGTACAAGAGCAACTAAGCCAATTTCAGGACCGAGAGGTATGAGCTACTATATGAGGAAAGATTAAAGAAATTGAACCTTTTTAATTTAAGCAAAAGGAAATTAAGAGGTGACATAATTGGTGTTTGAAATTATGAAAGTAATTAGTAAAGTGCACCTAGACTGTTACTTTAAAAGGAGTTCAACAAGAACACAAGGACTCAGTTGTGAATTTATTAAGGGTAAATTTAGTTAAAATGTTGTTCTTCACTCCACCACCACTGACACATGGAATAACAAGTAGTATGGTAGAGAATAGGACTTTTTGGACAAATAAGAAGGATAGGATTAACTACTTTTATTGGGCTGTATAACCTGTTCTCAAAGTTTTTTTGTGTTCAGTTTTTCTGATATTCTAATATTGGTAGAGATATGGGAAGAGTGTTATTTAATTGACATTTTACAAGAATTCTGTAGTGAAGGCAGCTATTAGTAGATGTGGATAAAATTTGGTTGATGCCTGTCAGAGTAGCATATACAAATGGTGAGGGAAGATGTAAAGTTAAAGACATACAATGTTAGTAAAAGATGCCCAGGATTTGATTAAGAAGACGCATCAGGCTAAGAAGGAGAGAGCTGCAGCACTGTCTGTTTGGGAGAGGTTTAGAGAGACCATGGTGAATATCTCATGGTTGGCCTCAAACGGGTTGTAGCAGATCATTTGACAGCATTGGCAGGATGTTGCCTAGACTGTTCTCAGCAAGAGTGGAGAATTGCTGACCATATCTTGGTATATTTTTGACACAGTAGAAGGAGAACTTTGGCAAACTCCTAAAAATCAGTTGATCTACCTTTCTTGGAGTAGGCAGTGGAGATGCATACATTTCTGTTACTGAGGTCTATGTCGTGATTAAAAACTTTCATGAGCCAGGCCACATGAAAGGATAAGATCCATTATACTATGAGGGTGTGTGAGGAAATGCCCCCCAATGTAGTAATTAAAAAGTACTTTGCTCCATTTTTTTATTTTTTTGCATGCACTGGCCTTATTAAATAAAAAAAAAAGCATTTGTTTACTTATCGGTTTGTTCCCCAGGTGCACATGTGGAGCAGCCTTGGAGTGAATGGTTTGGGGTTTCTATTCGAAGGAACCTTTGGTGGAGGCGCACTTTGTCCCAGCATTCTTCTGGTGCAACATGGTGTTTGGAAGTGGCTGTACTACAAAGTAACAGACGCCTGGCAGATGCCCGTTGTGGGCATAAGAGAACATATGGTGCGGGGTGCTGCGGAGTGTCTACAGCATAAGTGCATGTGACGCAGTCGGCACAGATATCATTTAGGCTTGGCGCTTGACTAGGGAGAGTGAGGGGTGTTAGACCAGGGTCAGGTGATGGCTGACCCAGGATAAAAGCCAGTCTTTTCAGCAGAAATGGTGAGTTCAGTTCAGACCAGGAGAAAGTCAATACAAGAGCAGCAGGGTGATGTACCAGCAGGGAATAGACTGGTATTCTGATCTGCCAGGGCAAGTCAGCTTTAACAGCTAGTTTTTAATAGGGTGAGAAATCAGGCTAAGTATTCTTTTTACTGAAGAGCTGACTCTGCTGAGCTCATTTAAAAAAGGAGTTGGTCCTTTTTATGATTTTGGAAGATTTTTTTTAGGCAAGTGTCAGGTGGTGAATGCACTTTTTGGTTTGTTTTTCATCTTTAGTCATCATTTCAGTGTTTGTGGACTTTTTTTTTTCTTCAATAAATCAGTTGTGTCTACCCCCCTTATTATCTTACTGACTCTCGGCCCCAGTACTTCAGGTCCCCAAGTGCCCACTAAAGCCTATGACAAGGACTCTGGGGCATGACAGGGTGTTTTACTTAACATGCAAATGTTTGGAAATGTGACTTAAGAGTGACAGACTGAAGCTGGTCTTCATTTTAAAAATTTAGTGAGACAGATGTGTTCTAATTACCAAGGAATCCCAATCCTCAGCCTTCCTGGAAATGTCTATTCTGAGTTACTTGAAAAGAGACTTCACCTAATACCTAAACCTCATATTCCAGAGGAACAATGTGTCATGAATGCAAGAATAAATGTTATTTCTTCCTTGCTTAAATACAATTTTCTTTGGGGCTTTGTGTTTTTCTCCTAAACTTTGAATTAGGGAAATTTCAGTTTCACTTTCATTTTGTAGTTGGTTTTGTTTAAAAACTTACATTTATTGGTATATATTTGGTTTACCATGACTCTATCTTCATTTTATAGGGTGCTGCCATTTTGCGCCCTTGTTGCAGTTTTGTTGCTAGGGGAAGCCCCCTGAAGCTATGGCAAGTGAAGTCATTGGCATGACATTATTAAAGAGGGCGTTGCAAGTAAACCATTGTCCAAGTTTCTGGATTGAGTTCTTAGAAACCTTTGCAACCCTGGTTAACAACTTAATTGGTAAGTTCCTTAAGTCTCTGAGTTAAAATATGCAATGCAAAATAAATTTCTGGATATGACCCCCACTGTACTTTGTTTTAAGGTTCCACATCATAGTCCTTTTCCTTTTTTCTCAATAGACTGCTAATATTTTAACATCTCTGGCAGAATACAATGTATATTTCGTCCTATCTCTGGAACAGTGTATTAAATCTTTGTGCTTGCACAGATATGAGGTGTCATGATATCCTGTGGAAGACGCTATGAGGTTGGAAAGCTATTGAATGTGGGTGTAGAATTTTGCCTAGGGGATACCTGGGCTCCTCTTGTGTTTATGATTTTCATAAACACATTATACAATGTTGTGAACAGAAATAGAACTCACCCCACAGGACCAAGATTTTATGTTGTGGACCAATAAATAAAGCTTCCAAAAGGGGAGAAACTGAGCATTTTCAGGAAGCAGCCCAAAATCAAACCCAAAAAGAGTAATAGAAATTGATTGTCAAAAAACAATATGTGAAACAAAACTTGAAGGTCCAAAAAATGAAACTAAAAGAGTTGACTGCCTTTTGAACCCTCTCTTAGTAACTACTGTATGTACAGCAGTCATGATGAGATTCCATTGTTTAATTCAAAATGGCACTTCAATACAGTCACCAGCAAGACAATGAAAATACCAGCAAAATTAATACCCTTTTCCAAACTAAATATGCACAAAAAATTCCTCTATGTATAAAACTAATAACTACAACACAGAGGTTGAGCTAAAACTTGGACAATAACCTTTTTGGAAATGTAAGGTCTGCATCACTACTATTTGCAGATGATACTGTAGTTTTGTCCTCATCTGAGTTTGATTATTAGAGCCCCTGGTATAGGGCATGACTGAGTGTGAGGTGATTCTGATGCATTTTAGAACCTCCAAATCTGATGTCATGATCTACTCCTGGAAAAAAGTGCCATACTCCTTGCAGGTAAGTTAGGAACAGCTACTGTATATCAATTGAAGAAGTTAAGGTATCTTGTGGATTTGTTATTAAGTGAAGGGTGACCATCAACCTGGTGCAGAAGTATTAGCTCTGTCAATGTAATACTAGGCCATGGTAGTGAGTTTAATGGTGTTACCAATGTAACAATCACCTGAAAAGTGAATGAATAGTGAATGAGTACACTTCGCAGGCTGATTTAAAATGCTGCAGGATAAATTTTGCATTCACATAAATCTCTCTATTATAATAAAAAAAAATCATGGGACGAGACAAGACTGTTTAGCCTGGGACGAGATGTGACTTTTTCAGAGAGATATTTTCCTGTCCTGCGAGACGAGACTTTGTGCCAAGAGATTTAACCATGCTCGGGCCGGAAATAAAAGACAAAGAGTAGATGACAAAGTAGAACGTCATAAAGAATTCAAAAATATTGGCGTGATACACATGCAGAGCAGATTAGAGATAATAAAAGTACTAAAATTTGAAAGTCTCAAAAAAGAGTAAAGATCACATTAGCGCAAACAAACGGAAATTATTACTCGGTGAAATAACAGAACAGCGAAAAGAGATTGAATTTTTTGTTTGTATTTAAACTTTAAGTCGGAGACTTGTAGATTGTCTAATTCGTGTCGTCATCAGGTAAAAGTAGTGTTTCTTCCCAATGAAGAGGTGTATCCATGAGAATTAAAAGATTTGTTGTTTGGTGAAAGTGAAATCCACATACGTGAGCGGCACAGATGTGAAGAGGCTGGCGCATAGCGCAGGCCAGGGGAGTTGGCGAGCTAAGCCAGCAGGGGGCAAAGCCCCCTAGTATGTATATATCTATATATATATATATATATCGATATAGATATAGATATATATATATATATATATATATATATATATATATATATATATATATCTATATCTATATATATATATATATCTATATCTATATATATCTATATATATATATATCTATATATATATATATATATATATATATATATATATATATATATATATATATATATATATATATATATATATATATATATATATATATACACACACATATATACTTGTTATATAGTACCGGCTAAATAATACAAACAGTACACAGCACGTGTTTCATCCTATTTGGTACTGATCAGGTGTACGCACTTTTGCTTCCACATACACAAGCACAAGAGGCGCGAAGTTACTGGCACGTAGCGAGTGGGGGGCAAAGCCCCCTAGTATCTCAATAAGATCAGCTAAGACAAACACATTTTCTTAATAGTATCTTTAGGACAAAAAATTTCAAAATGATTTCTAGCTTTTCAAAAGAGAAAATATTCTACAGAAGCATTGAACTTGCAAAATGATATAGGCTCCATATTAATTATTATTCAAAGATGTTCATATTCATTCAAAATTAAATACTATTTATTTTAAAAATTATAAATTAGTACCAAACAAGCAGTCTAGACTGTCTTCCTGTATGTAACTCAAAAACTAGATAACAATAGTGAATATATTGCTAAATATAACTTTCCAACCACATGTAGAGCAGAACTAGGCAACAGTAAGCAATCTAATTAAGCAAACAGTTGAGTTCAAAGCAAGAATGAGTCTCCAATTGAAGATTGGTTATATTGAAAATTTACTGGTTTTATAACCCTGCAGAACAAGGTAGGAATGTAGAATTTAGTAAAGAAGATTTTAATTAAACAGCAAGATATTCAATTTCATGTCTTGACTAGACATTAGGGCAGTGCAGTGACCTAGCAGCCAACACTGATCTCACTGTTTTTGAAGTCCAAGGTTCAACTGTAGGCCTGAGAAATGTCCATGTGGAGTTTGCAGTTATTCAACCATGTCTATGTGGAGTTTCCTATAGGCACTCTGGCTACCATTGCATATCCAAGAACATGCAGGTTAGGTTAAATGGCAATTCTAAGTTGGCCCGTTATGACAGTGCAGGGTGTGGGCGAGCATGAACGCTGACAGATTTGCACCCATTTCAGGCTTTGTTCTCACTTTGCATCTAATCCTACCAGGATATGCACCAGCCCCACAGGATTTGGATAAATGGGATAAAAAAATGGATGAATGAATGAATGACTTTACAGTACATTATTTGGCATAGATTATAAGGGAATATGAATTGACAATCTATGTTAGGCATCATGTTCTTATTTAAAGGGCCAGCTATCTGGGGATAATCCTACACCGACTTTCAACTCCTCTTCCAGCAGCATTTCTCTCTCATTTGCCGTCCAGGGTCTTCCTGCTGCTAAAGTTGAATCTGATCCCAGAAAATTTGTAATGTCCTTCACTGTGCACAAATGCTACGTGTGATGTCCAAATATTTGCTCAGAATGTTTACTGAAAACTTAAGTGCTGCTTACCTCTGTCATCAGTTATATTTTCTTAAAATATTTCTTAAATGCTCAAGCTCGCAATGCATTTATATGTTACCTGCAGAATGCTAGCAGATGGACTCGCCCCTTTTTTTCTAATACAAAAGTGTATTCAGTTTTTCTACAAGAAAATCTCCAGCTGTTAGCCTGGACACTGAACAAACACTTCTGGCACAAAATCAAAATACATATAAGACATCCAGGTAACTGCAGGAAAATATTTTTAGATGCCTGTCCACTACCTGCAGGATAAGCAATGTACTTGTCGATAACCCAGAGGAAAAGCTTAGTCTTGCCTTAGCTCCTTTATTTGTTTTTGTTTCCCTGAGAGCCATAAATAGATTTATTCTGACAAGATCAATGATTCTGCCACATTGTATATCTGAAAACAAATTAAACAGCATTATCTCTGCAATGCCTTACTGCCTTAAAATATTCTCTCCTAAACTGTAACAGAAGCAGATAAAATCCACATAGAATTATGAAAAATATAAACTCAAAAGAGTAATCTATTTTTAAACAAATACTGTATGTACAATTCTATAGAAATCTATGTTGGGAATCCCACCATTATTCAGGCACTAGCTGAAAACAATGACTGTGTTTATGAAGATGCTTTTGGGCAGCACCATGACACATTAGGTAATGTAGCTTCTTCATAGCATTACTTAGCAGCTGTGCCCACTGTATGGAGTTTCCTTCATGGTTCCCTTCAGCAGACTGAAATTTCTTCTCACAGTCCACTGATATGCTGTGGGATAGGACCTCTAAGTCTACTTAGTGTGCATGAGTATGTCCTGGGAAGGCCGAAATGCTGCCTCAAGCTGTCCTATGTGCTTGTGGCAACCAAAGAAAGATCAAGCTCTCTTTCTTACTTAAAAATTGGATTTATGAAATTGAAGGAAAAATTCAACTATTTACGCAATAAAAACAAATTTTACACACAGCTATAAACAAATATTTTTAAAATTCTCCCAATGCCCCTTGGCCTCTTCCATTCACTTAGACGTAACTTGACTTGAAAGAAAATCTGCAGTCTATGGGCATCCTTTGTAACATAGCACCTCATATGTTTGTTTATCTTGCTATCAAAAGCAAAATTAACAAGGTTAGACAAAATTCATAAACATCTTCTTCAACCTCTTAGGTCAAAATAGCGAAGGTGTAATAACTTGGAAACAACTCAGTCTTCTCCCTTTCTAGTTTATTTTTGCTTTGCCAACCTCTGACTGCATTTCCTTCTTGCATGTCAGCCCTTGAGTTTTGCTGCCAGCTCCAAGTTCAAAGTGGCACTGGATTCCACTTGTGGCACACATGTGGGTTACATGACTACAGTTTAGTAGTGTTAAGGTCACTTTATACTTTTGCCTCCTACCTTTTAGACTTGAGATGAGAGGAGTCCAAAAGGAGCAATGAATGGGCAAAAGTAGAGTGGTTAAACATCTCTCCTGCAGTAAGGGTGCTTCAAAAGCCATTCCCTATTAACAAGGCACACTTCTTGCTGAAACACATTCATATGGCATGAGACTAGAGGTTCCCTGCTGAAACTAAAATACTATTCACAAACTGAACTAATTCAATTCAGGGTCACAGCGGGAACTGAGTCAAGCCTGTCTACATTGGATGCAATGAAAGAAACATCCCTGGACAGGTAAGCCACTTCATTGAAGAGCAGACTCAAACATACACAGACCCACACGGGATGAGTTCTGTACGGCAAATCAACTTAATACACAAGTGTTTGGGGATGAGAATGGAAAGCTGAAGTACATGTAGGAAAACCCACGTGGACGTAGGGCGATCATTCAGACTAGGCACTGGATCCATGAGTTGGTAATGCTACCCTCTGCACCACCTTTTTGATCTCCATCCACCGTGGTGTATTTGCTTTATCTTTTTGTCACACAGAGCCAGCAGTGCCCCAGTAGTTCTCACCCTGGGTATCTAACTCACACATCAAACAAAAGAATGTCTAAGGGAGGTTCTTAGAGATGTAAGATGGCACACACTACCTCCTTCCTAGACAACACATTAAAAACTATCCCCAAACAACACCACCACCCTACCCAGAATGACTTCCTTGCAAAGAGAAGCATTATTGTAAATTAAGCAGTGGTCTGTATTTCAGGTTTCATGATTATACTTTTCACCTTCTTAGACCACTTTTCACCTTCTTCTCATATAACGTGTGACCCATGTTGTGGAACAAAATGGAGATTATTCTCTTTGATTAAGCTTTCATTCACACACACAGTTTCAGCTCCCTCCTATATTCCAAAGTTACAAAGCTGAACTGAAATCCTTGTGTCGTCTGTCCCATCAGCACAGAAGCTAATGTTCAGCCAGACTTATGAATTTTTATCAAATATTAGTGGTGTTAATCAAGATAAAGTTGTATCTCTGAAAATTTTTCCATTGAACAGACAACTAAAAGGAAATCCATTTCAAACTCTACTGTATAACTGGAAGCTGACAGTTTTCTTACACAAACACTTATAAGTGTTAGAGAGACTGGCTTTGACCAGTAAATGGAAGACAATTCTGTTCCAATCTTAGCCCATCACTTAACACTAGATATGTGTAAACTACTACTTCTCCCTCTCTATCTCTTAAATGGCTGGAGACACATACCCTACCTCTCCAAGGGGTAACACTAACTTTAACTTCACTTCTATCTCTGTGCCACTAACAGTGCTCAGCATGGGCTAACTAGAAGCCATACTTCACAAAGGGAAAAAACAGCCATATCACACATTGCCTGGCTACCAGAAAGAGTTATGACATTCCCTATTAAGTTGCAGATGATACGGCAAACATTCAAAGCAAACAGACTCAGTACCACATGGCAAATACTGTACAAATGACTGCATGCCATCTTAATCAAAGCTTTTCACTTAAACATAGTAGTCTTGATACAGTTACACTGCTTTACTGGTGCTACAAATGAACAGCAACTAAGCAACCAACCACAATATGAGTGCCTCAAGACTCTTGCTGTGTAAAATGTTTAATAACAATGGTGTCAGAAAAACTTTGCACCTTCTATAAACTGTTGTCTAAGTTCAGGCTCAGGTTTATTGCCATTTGTACAGATGGGACTTTCATGTCCCTCTTTTTTTTCCATGTATCCATCTTAATAAAAGGATAAATGTATGTGTGTCTGTGTATCTCTTTGTCTGTTCTATTGTGATGTCTCTGTCATTTCAACAGATGGTGTCTCACAAACATGCACTGCATTTGTCATTGCAACAGATGGCACATCAAACACTAACACCTCTTTTATGACTCCAGTTTCAAATGGTGTATATCAGAGACATATGCATTGCATATGCAATTCCAACAGACAGTGCATCACAAACATTTGTAGTATGCATTTTATTACTACATGCATTACCAAATACATTCCAATAGATAAGTGCATTAGAGTAATGCTGAGGAGTGTGTTATTTATATATTAACTTGCTACCCAGTAAACAACAGAATTTTCCCCAGTATCCTTTTCTACTGTTTTCTACTGCTGTGTGTATTGCAATAATCACTTGGTATTTCTGAAATTATCAGGTTACTCTTTAATCATATCCCTTCGGGGAAAGAAGACTCCATAGGTTTCAAAGTTTGATTAGTAACATTTGCTGGTGGCAACACTGTTACATGTTGGTCAGACACATAAGAAAGACCTAAATAATTGAATATTTACAGTACCATCCTCCATGCAACTTACAGTTCAATAAGATGAAAGACCTTCTTCCTTGGATTGGAACTGAATTCCAGACTATAAAAAACATAGTTCATTGCTACACTCGCATTACAAGAATGAAATACATAATGACTTGTGTGTAGTCTCACTGCTTTCTGTTGTGTTTTTGCTTATTCAGTTCATTACCGCATCCATTTTGCTTTCTACAATTGCAACTAACTACTTTGGGCCATAGGGAATCACAGTCTATCTATGCAGGAATGGGTGCAATGAACCAACTAGTACTGGATGAAACCAGTTGCTTTATTCATCAGCCCACTATTTATATATTTTTAAGATCATGGTTGTGAAATTACTCAGCGAAGTTACAAATAACAGTGTCTGCAAGGATCACAAACCTTACAATAAATATACCTTAATTTAAAATGAAGTACCTTGTGATTTAATTTTCTACTTCGTTTTACTAGGCTAACATACACAAAATAGATAGTAGTGTAACTTAATCACTTTTCTTAGGCTAAATTCAGCACTGAAGTTCCTTTAACAGAGATTATCTGTCAATAAAACAAAAGAAAACATCATGTGCCATCTGCTGCTTCAGTAATTCATGGTTTGTGAATGCTTCTTGTAAATACTGAATGAGAAAGCCAGAAATTAATCAAAGCCTCTCAAGACAATTTTTTTAATATAAGGCAAATACAAGTCTTTTATTAGAAGGCCTTTAAGGGACGTTTGTAAAAAGTCAAGTACACTGGATGCATAAATCTTCACATGACTCTGAAGTGTAATTTTTCAACTTCATGGGCTCTACAATGTAAACTGATATTTTAAGACTGAGATCCTAATACCCAGTAAGAATATAACAGTTGGGTCAGTAGTGCTGTCTTATGGCCAAAGTACAGGATTCTAAAATTGATTTAGTACTCAGCACTGATGTTTTGTTGACAATTGTATACATTTTTAATAAACACATAATAATAATCATCATCATCATCATACTCTATTAAATCAATAAAGTTTTCTGTTGTGTCCGGATTATTCAGCCTTGACCACTCCCCTCCACACCACTCACCCAATCGTTACGAAGGGCGAAAAAGAGCTGCATATAACAAAAATCAAGAACAAAGAGAATTGTCCAATAGATGAAAAAGAGAAAAATATTCTGAACAATATGTGAACAGAAATCCTGTAAAGCAACATTTATAGAATGTAAGTTAGAGGATAAAGTAATTCATAATATCATTTTTGATGAGGCGTTAATGTAATTACATTTTTTATTTACTTTTTATTATGTTTTACTTTTTAACTTCTACTTTTTTACTTTTACCTTTTACTACATTTTATTATTCATTGATATTCAAAACAGACAGCTGTAGTGAAATACTCAAGTAACTTATTTTCTATCTATAATAACAAAGCACCAAACCATCTTTCTCCCGCACCCTGTATACTCTTCCCTATACAAACTGTTTAAATACAATTGCTTTCTCTAACAGAGTAGCATCCCAACACCCTTCAAGCCGCTCAGCTGCGAGATAGCGGGCACCCCTGAGGGTTGGCGAACGAAGCGAGCAGGGGGCATAGCCACCAAGTAATAATCCATCCATCCATCCATTTTCTAACCCGCTGAATCTGAACACAGGGTCACGGGGGTGTGCTGGAGCCAATCCCAGCCAACACAGGGCACATGGCAGGAAACAATCCTGGACAGGGTGCCAACCCACCGCAGGACACACACAAACACACCCACACACCAAGCACACACTAGGGCCAATTTAGAATCGCCAATCCACCTAACCTGCATGTCTTTGGATTGTGGGAGGAAACCGGAGCGCCCGGAGGAAACCCACGCAGACACGGGGAGAACATGCAAACTCCATGCAGGGAGGACCCGGGAAGCGAACCCAGGTCTCCTAACTGCGAGGCAGCAGCGCTACCCACTGTGCCACCGTGCCGCCCCCAACTAATAATAATAATGAAAACTGCTGTATTCACATTTTGAAGTTTAAATTAACAAAAAAGACCACTAAGTCAACATCTGCACAGTCAGGACCATGTCCTGTAACTATAACCAGCTATTTGGTCAGTCACTTTCCACAGTTGTTTATTCCAATAAAGAGTCAAAAGAACAGCTGGATCAAATTCAGGAACCAGCACTGGCGGAGTGTCCATCTTCTGCAGAATACCCTAACACACACTTGGTTAACTTAATCTCATCTTTGGGATATGGAAGAAAATCTACTGTCATGGAGCCAAAGCCATCTGAACACTAGGAGAATGTGTAAATTCCATAAATGCAGTGCCTGGGTTAAGTACTATTCACTGTACCAGTATGCATCTGCATAAATAAAAATCAACCAAAATGTAATTTTTTAAGTTAATTTTATATGGCATCCATAATAGTATACAATCACAAAGTGTTTTATAAAGCACACAAGAATTTAATTCAAATGAAATAGATGAGGGTGGTGCAGTGGTAGCGCTGCTGCCTCGCATTTAGAAGACCTGGGTTCACTTCCTGTGTCCTCCCTGTGTGGAGTTTGCATGTTCTCCCCGTGTCTGCGTGGGTTTCCTCCCACAGTCCAAAGACATGCAGGTTAGGTGCATTGGCGATCCTAAATTGTCCCTAGTGTGTGCTTGGTGTGTGTGTGCCCTGTGGTGGGCTGGCGCCCTGCCCGGGATTTGTTGTTGGCTTGGATTGGCTCCAGCAGACCCCCATGACCCTGTGTTAGTCAGTCATTTTCCAACCCGCTATATCCTGACTGGCTGAAATAAATGATACATTCTTGTTTGTACCATTTGTTATGGAAAAGAAAACCGATAATGGAAAGAAAAGCGTACACCAAGGTCATGAATCGCACACTCACAATGTAGAAAGTTACACTGGATGAAAATTTTTTTTTTTTTTTACTTAGATACATTAAAAAAATGTTATTAAGTTTTCTTTTTTAAACATATTAAGGGTTACCTGGTTTGCAGGCACAAGTAAAGTTTTTCTCAGCCTTTCCTTGTCTTACATCAGTACAGGTGCCATTGTTCTCACAGGGCTTTGTATGACAGGCATCAAACTCTTCACAGAAGATCCCAGTATACTTCTGGTCACACTCACAAAAAAAAGTGGCCTGCAAGACAAAAAAGGATAGTTTTGCTTCTTATTATTTATTTACAGGGTTTAAATATTAAACTGTAAGTTATGGAACTGTCAATAAAATTGCAACAATTAAATCAAAAAGTGACCCCAGTGGAAACTATAAGAACTCTGTGTTCAAATCTCAAGTTAAAAAAACAATGATAACTAAATAACAGGCACTGAGAGTGCATCTGGAACAAATGTAAGCTCATCATATTTATTGATTCCCTTTCCTCATATGACATTCTACGGCAGTACACGTAGTTCTGCAGCAAACATGGTGCACACAAGGGAGATACTCTGGCATCGGAAAAAAGTATGAAAGTGTCCTTAAGCTTAAAGCTGTCAAGTCTTCAAAAATTTTCTTTCAAGCATCAAACACACACATCAATGTAATGCATTGTATTTGGCTAGGGTTGTCATTGTCATTCGCATCCCTGAGAATCCTTGTTTAATTGAGATTTTAGTTATTGATTAATTAACCATTATATATGAAAACCCATAAAATGTAACATGTGATAAGAGACACAGTAATACGTTACAGATATAACATTCCTGACACAGCAAGCTCTGATTTCCAAGGGATATTTTGCTTAAATATTAGTTGTTATTTTCTAAATGGAGTTCATAGAGGAAACTAATGTGAACACTTGGAAAACAAGCACACCACAGTCAGGACATCAAACTGAGACCTGAGATCACCAAAGCCAAATTTTGAAGAATTTACAGATTTCCTGTGTGTCATATGTAAACCTGGAAAATTCAGATCATTAAAGAAAAATGAAAGACAGACTGCAAAAGACAAATAGTGAAATGAGTTGGAGTTGGAGTTCAGGGCCTGCCACTCCTAAAGCTATAATATCCAGGATGAGGGAGCGTCAGTTACGGCACTACGGCCATGTGGCGCATTTCCCCAAGGGTGATCCGGCTCGTAAGATCCTCATTGTTGGGGACCCGAGTGGCTGGACCAGACCAAGGGGTCGCCCACGTAACACCTGGCTGCAGCAGATAGAGGGTCATTTCCGGAGGGTGGGACTGGACCGCGTGTCTGCCTGGGGGTGGGTTGCAAACCGGGATCCCGAGTTGTTTCATTGTGTAGTGGGTGCAGTAACACACTGTACCAGTGCATGCTTCATAACTTGACTTGACTTGACTTTTACAGATGCTAATGATAATCTAAAGCACTTGGTTTATTATTTAATTCTATCTGTAGAATCTCAGTTGTGAGAGGTGCCACCAAGCACCGGCTTTGCTTATTAATATGTTTTTACTTTGCACTCAACTTGGAGGCATGCTTTTAGAATGCTGTATGGAAGCCATTGATGCTGTAATACTACAGCTATCCATTAAAAGTTCATTTTGGAATGTTTTTTAATGCAACATCAGTTCTCAAAGACTATTCCAACACACTGCCCTTTGTCACATTGCTACCTTGCAGACTACTCTTGCTGTAATGGAAACAGCATCAACACCATCCTTCACTTCTCAGTAGATTAGATATGTACAGAAGTATGCAGACTGTAATGAGTGAGTGAGTGTTATGCTAATAGGCAAGTAAACACCGGCCTTCAGTGGATGTGGATGTGTGCATGAATGAGCACTGGAGCGTGTTGCTTTGTGTCTTGCTCCCAGTGCTTTTACGGTAAGCTATAGCAAGCCCAGGCTGGATAAAGCAGGCCTGAGAATGTGACTTTGTTAATGATATACAGTGGTGTGAAAAACTATTTGCCCCCTTCCTGATTTCTTATTCTTTTGCATGTTTGTCACACAAAATGTTTCTGATCATCAAACACATTTAACCATTAGTCAAATATAACACAAGTAAACACAAAATGCAGTTTTTAAATGATGGTTTTTATTATTTAGGGAGAAAAAAAATCCAAACCTACATGGCCTGTGTGAAAAAGTAATTGCCCCCTTGTTAAAAAATAACCTAACTGTGGTGTATCACACCTGAGTTCAATTTCCGTAGCCACCCCCAGGCCTGATTACTGCCACACCTGTTTCAATCAAGAAATCACTTAAATAGGAGCTGCCTGACACAGAGAAGTAGACCAAAAGCACCTCAAAAGCTAGACATCATGCCAAGATCCAAAGAAATTCAGGAACAAATGAGAACAGAAGTAATTGAGATCTATCAGTCTGGTAAAGGTTATAAAGCCATTTCTAAAGCTTTGGGACTCCAGCGAACCACAGTGAGAGCCATTATCCACAAATGGCAAAAACATGGAACAGTGGTGAACCTTCCCAGGAGTGGCCGGCCGACCAAAATTACCCCAAGAGCCCAGAGACGACTCATCCGAGAGGTCACAAAAGACCCCAGGACAACGTCTAAAGAACTGCAGGCCTCACTTGCCTCAATTAAGGTCAGTGTTCACGACTCCACCATAAGAAAGAGACTGGGCAAAAACGGCCTGCATGGCAGATTTCCAAGATGCAAACCACTGTTAAGCAAAAAGAACATTAGGGCTCGTCTCAATTTTGCTAAGAAACATCTCAATGATTGCCAAGACTTTTGGGAAAATACCTTGTGGACTGATGAGTCAAAAGTTGAACTTTTTGGAAGGCAAATGTCCCGTTACATCTGGCGTAAAAGGAACACAGCATTTCAGAAAAAGAACATCATACCAACAGTAAAATATGGTGGTGGTAGTGTGATGGTCTGGGGTTGTTTTGCTGCTTCAGGACCTGGAAGGCTTGCTGTGATAGATGGAACCATGAATTCTACTGTCTACCAAAAAATCCTGAAGGAGAATGTCCGGCCATCTGTTCGTCAACTCAAGCTGAAGCGATCTTGGGTGCTGCAACAGGACAACGACCCAAAACACACCAGCAAATCCACCTCTGAATGGCTGAAGAAAAACAAAATGAAGACTTTGGAGTGGCCTAGTCAAAGTCCTGACCTGAATCCAATTGAGATGCTATGGCATGACCTTAAAAAGGCAGTTCATGCTAGAAAACCCTCAAATAAAGCTGAATTACAACAATTTTGCAAAGATGAGTGGGCCAAAATTCCTCCAGAGCGCTGTAAAAGACTCATTGCAAGTTATCGCAAACGCTTGATTGCAGTTATTGCTGCTAAGGGTGGCCCAACCAGTTATTAGGTTCAGGGGGCAATTACTTTTTCACACAGGGCCATGTAGGTTTGGATTTTTTTTTCTCCCTAAATAATAAAAACCACCATTTACAAACTGCATTTTGTGTTTACTTGTGTTATATTTGACTAATGGTTAAATGTGTTTGATGATCAGAAACATTTTGTGTGACAAACATGCAAAAGAATAAGAAATCAGGAAGGGGGCAAATAGTTTTTCACACCACTGTACATGTAGTATGTGTAAATCTTTATTGTCCAAAAAATACAGATTCAAAACTTTCAAAACTATTGTAGGCTACTTGATACTTTTAATCGAAGAAGGTAATAGTACACAATTTACAATTAATATGTTTCTTCATCTGTGAAGTCTTAAGAAGACTAAAAAAAAGTTTATCCTTTCTTTGTGTATCGTTCATTAATGTGTTTTAAAACTTGGCTAATTATGAAAGGTTCACGTAAAGTAAAACAAACTAATGGCTCAAAACATAACATTTCAAACCCCTTAATCTAATTCAGGGTCACAGGGTTGAAGCATATCACAGAAATGCTAGACACAAGGCAAAGAAAAACCCTACAAAAGCATCAGTCTGCCACAGGACTAACACACGCACATACCCGCACTCACACTGGGGCTCCTCGTCTTAGAGAATGAGGGAGGAAACTTACATATACACAGAAAGAGAATGTGTAAATTCCACGTAGACAACAAACAGGTGCAGCTCCATGCTACCAACTGTGCCACCTCTATCATAATATATTTTCTAACCCATTTAACGCAATTCAGAATCATAATGGGGCAAGAGTCTATCCAAGTAGCACTTGGTGCTGTTATGTTCTCAAAATGTGGTTTGCCCTTACGTGCTTTTCTTATATATAAATGTCTACACTTGGAAGTGTGTGTGTCTGTCCACCCACAAGTGAGAGGTGGAGTCGGGTGTAAGGGCTCCACCTCCGAGAAAACAGAAAACTCACTTAGCCGCTAACACCACAAGCGAGGCTGGCATGTCAGCAAAACGAAACCTCAGAAGAAAGACAAAGTCGCTTAGCCGCTTTCATCTGCAAAATGGTATCCCTTTTACTTTTCCTCCCGCCAATAATGCACAAGCGATGTGAGCACATCAGCAAAACGAATCCTCCTAGGAGAGAGATGCCCAGAGTAGTTCCTTTCAATTACCTGACACCTCTACATTTCAGTTTTTTTTTTCCTTACAATTTTAATAGTTTCTAGGACCCCAGGCTTTTTACAGCACGGACTTACACAGCTAGATCTTTTAATAATATTCACTTGCTAGCTAATTTTGTTAATAACCTGTATTCCTTCTCTATTTGTTTTCTGCTCATTTGCATTCCATCATGATTAAGGCATTGTTATTCACCCTTTTTAAAGCACATGGGCATTAGTGCCTTGTGGTAGCATACCCTATTTTTCCACTATCTAAATTTAACTGCCTTTGGTCCTGGCTCCCTTTTTGATTTATGTCTTGCTAAATCCAGTTATGTTTAACAAAGCTGAACTTCAGATTACTGTTAGGGGGCTTAGTCTTTTGTGTTGCAGTCTGTCATTTGAACTTGTATTTAGATATATTACTTGTCCTTTGGGGTTTTCTTAATAGTGTGGAGTTTGTAATCAGATTTTGTTAATTAACAATTGCTCTCTTTAGGTCTAGTTGAATTTTTTTTCAATCATCAGTAAATTCTTTAAATATAAAAGGTAACAAACATGATCAGTTCCTTTGCTATTTTGTGTTCCTTTGAAGATCAATCATGACAAGTGATGAGCATGAAGCAACCCCGGACAGAGAGTTGGTCTATCCCAGTATACTAGATCAAGTTTATAGAAAAAGGCACAGCAAAGATGTTACCAGATGCAGATGACTGGAGATTGGCAACAAGAACGTCTGAATGTTGTGGAATAAGCACTTGGTTGGTACCAACCCAACACAGACTGACACCAGAGGCACATAAAAATTAACAAAAAAATGTATTATTTCTACAGCCATGGGGCACGTCTTCCCTGTGTCCCACAGGCCCTACACAGTCCCAAAACACACAACCAACGAAAAACACTCTCTTCTTCCTCCACTCTTCCCAGGCAGCAGCAGCGTCGTCGTCGTCGTCGTCGTCCTCCTTCTCCTCCCGACTCTGACGCCTTAAATAGTGGTTGCAGGCTCTTCTTATATAGCCCACCCGAGAGTGCTTCAGGTGATAATTAACCTAATTCAGGCTGCACTTCCGGGTGTGGCTGCATTCCAGCCCACAAGGGCTTGTTAAGCCGTGCAGCTCCAACCAGTGGTAGCCACAGAGCCCAACAGGGCTGAGCCCTGAAGTTCCACGCCTGTGGCCCCGATGTAACCCAGGAGGGCTGCCACCATTCATTCCTAGTGTCAAAGGGGCGTCCCGGACAGGCATGGGTCCCGGCCGTCCACCACAATGTATATATAATCTTCTACAAAGAGGAATATTCAATGTGTTTAACAATGACTAGGCCAATATAAATGCCTATTCTTATAATTATGTGGTGGTTGTAATTATACAGTCAGTGTCAGTTAGACAGATGTTTCATATTTTATCTAAACAGTACAACAGAAAGGCTGAACTGGCATTTTCATATAATGCTGCAAACTCTGTGACAATACTACTAGTAGATATCAAACAAAACTTCACTGTATAAGACCTCACTACTTCCTGGAGTGGTCACAAATAAAAGTTAAGAATTACAAAATTAGAGAATGGCAATTTGGTAAGTAGATTTTGACAAAATTTGGAAAACACTGTGGGCAATTGATATGTTGTTTTGAGATGAACATGTAGCTATAGTAAACAACATTTGTTTTGTTCAATTAGTTTCTTTTGTTTAAGATTCTTAAATTATCGTTGAACAATTTCTAAAAGTTGAAGTCTTTATAATATAAACACCCTATACAATTCAATCTTAAAGGCCTTTAATTACTTGAACTGTGCCTACCTTAGATGTGTAGGTTGTGCACTTTCCCTTCCCAGAGCATTCAGGACCATTAAAGCTGCTCCCTGGTTCCACACAGTTGCTGACCTTCACAGTGATATTCAGGTGCAGCATCACAACTGACTGGGAGGAATCTTTCACAAATCCTGCAAGAAACATGATTTGCGTCACGTCATTTTCAGGATCTCCTTCAAAACAGTCTGGCAGATTATTTCACATTAAGATGTAAACCACAACAGCTTCACAGAAATTTTGTAATATAAAAGGAGTAATTGAATTTAAATTAAACACTGATGAATCACAGCAATTATGTATTTTGCTGTAGGTGAAACAGCTGGAAATGACCCCTTAATGTGAAGGAGTATCTTTAGAAACTGTGTATGTACAGGGAATGTGGCTTTTGTTTTTACAAATAATGGCTGTGTTTCTGTGAATCTCCTTCATTCAAATCTTTCTGATCCTAGCTAAAGAGCACATTTTTTCTTTTACTGTATATTCTAAACCTGACAATGCCTAAGGTGTAACCCTTTTCATTTTTTTTTATTAACCAACTACTTTCACTTGTACTATTGACTCCATTCCTCCACTCAAACAATCAATGGAATTCTTTTCAGCTTTGTGTAGATTTAATTATGAATATGGTCTCTCAAAGTGTGAACTTTGAAAGGCATTATACAATTTAAGTGAGCTTGACAGGTTGCTTTGTAAATATAGTAGCTTTGTGACAGTGGTTAGACTGTAATGATTTGGCTTTTTCTAAGCATTTTCCTAGCCCACATGTATTATTTTCATCATCTTAGACAAACAAACAAAGATATTGACATGATTTCAGGGACTACATAGGCACAATAAAAAAAATATTATTTGAAATAGCCATATTGAGGGAATGTACAATATACAGGGTATGCATATGGAAAGTGATCAGTGTCCGGTTCAGTGGATTTGTTTTAAAAAATAAACATACCAATGTCAATTTTGGGTACTCCGGTTTCCTTCCACAATCCAAAGACATGCAGGTTAGGTGCATTGGCGATTCTAAATTGTCCCTAGTGCGTGCTTGGTGTGTGTTTGTGTGTGGGTGCCCTGCGGTGGGCTGGCGCCATGCCCGGGGTTTGTTTCCTGCCTTGCGCTCTGTGTTGGCTGGGATTGGCTCCAGCAGACCCCTGTGACCCTGTAGTTAGGATATAGCGGGTTGGATGTCAATTTTATTGATTGTGATTGTCACAAGAATATATCTGTGTTGTCATGTGATAGGGTTACATTACTTCCTGAAAAGAACTACAAATGACGTTACCATTTAGCATATTTCCCATTGGGATTAATAAAGTATCTATCTATCTATCTATCTATCTATACTGTAGTCCCAGACTCACTAGGCTGCCTAGCTAGCACTGTCACATTGTGCAGTTGTGAATGTTTTACACTGTGTGTCACATGTACACACTGACGCGGGGAGGAGAAGATAATCTATGCTATTAGCCATGTCTCAAACATCGAGCCAACGGGATATCTTAAACTCGAATGCTGTAGTCCACTGGTTATTGGAGGGTAAGGTTAATATCTCAGGTAGCACGTAAGAAGAAAGACTGCAGAATGTAAGGAGTCCATAGGGTGGTGGGAAGGCACATCATTCAGGACTACTGCAGACATTCTCCCTGTTACTATGCACAGTAAAGAATTCCTTCTATTCACATGTTTTAAACTCAGCAAGCAAGAGATTTCTTAATTAATAGGAAAAAAGGTTCAAGGCTTGATTGAACTGTCTTGGGGCAGAGAATGGAGATGGTGTGACATATGGAAGAAAATTGTCATAAACAATCTACTGTCAAGGTGGAAAGAAACACACTTGTGACTAAAAGTTCCCACTTGACATAACAAACAAGCAGGGCCTTTGGAGCCTCAGGCACTTGTCTGCACATCACATGTACTGTAACAGTTCCTGACATGTGGCACGAAGAACTGCTTCCCAGGGCAGAAACATGCCAGTCAGGTGATAGTTTGGAAACTAATTAATGAATTTTCCCTTGGAGATCAATAAAAAACAATCAGTCTGTCAATCTCTAGTTGACAAAGCGCAACTGGAGTACTGTAACCACAGAATAGTACCATACTGGGGCAGATTTAGAAGTAACAAACCTCATAGCACATTTGGTGATATACAGATCTGTTGCTGTTCAACTCAACATATCTAAAAACTAACACAATACACCTTTGTCCATCCCATTATCTGGACTTGTTTATTCTATTAGTGGATCACAGGGAGCTGGAGCCAATCCCAGCAACCTTAAGCACAAAAAAGAAAACAACACTCATGATGGCCCATTACAGGTCACAATTGTGCACACATCTATAGTTTCTTTTTATGGTCAATTCAGAGTCACTGTTTATTCAGAATTCTGTCCTTAAGATGTGAGAAGAAACCAACACAGACCTGGAGAAATGGGGAGAGTTGACACAGTGATCTATTCAGAAACAGAAACAAGATCCCTGTGGTAGAAAGACAAACCACTATGTCATTGTGCAAAACTAGCAATTAAATGATTTTTTAAAAAGTGTTTATTTTATGGCTTTTTATTTTTTTTAATTGGCATTTTAGGGAAACTGCTCATTTTCCTGGATAGATGACAGACTAGCCAGGTTAGGGAGAAGACCTTGCAGTATAAAGATGAAAACTTGGTTATTTGTGTGCAATAGGGCACACTATTTTATGTAATTCTATGCTCAGATTCTGTATTGCTACATCCCTCCATCTCTCACTTACAAAAACCCACCCCTCTCCCTCTCTTGGATGGGCAATTTCAGTTGAACAAGGAATTTGGATTGTAGCACCTAGTAAATCTCATTGATGGGCTAGGTCTATCTATACTTTTACTGTAAACTGGGGTGTACATTTTCATGAACCCTCTAACAAAGAATTATAAACAGCAGTAGGGCTGCCATTTCTGCATTATAACATGGCATGCACATCTTTGAGAAGTGAGAGGCACCCTGCATATCCTGAAAAAACACATGTAAACATAAGGATAGTCTACAAACTCAACACAAGAAATAATACAGCCAGGAATCACACCAGTGTCCTGGAGCTGTGAGGAAACAAGACTAAACTACTTTGTAGCTTTGTTGCCCTATCAGTCAGTTTCAATAATTTAATTCATTAATGGCAGCTGCTTATTAGAACAGCTAATAAAAACAAGTTTTGGATGTGGCAAATTATTTACCTATTTTGTTGTTATAGTTAGACATCTTAGATCACTGGATGTTCATCAAAAAGCATTACACATTTATTCAGTCTATTTATGCCCATTAGGTACATCTGGTTATCTTGATTTTGCTTCTTTCATGAAAAATCTAGCTCTGCCATTAATGTTTCCAATAATGTCATCTGAAATTAATCCACTTGGTTGAGCTATTGCATTTAAGTTAAATGTATGCCATCTCCGTCCTGGGTATGACGTTAATCTTCATCCATCCCTGCATGTAGGCTCTCCAACCTGCAGGGAAAAACCTGGGGGTTGGTGGCAGAATTGGCACTCCAGCCACCATAAACAAACCTCACACTGCTCCATTCCATCTGAACTAGTGTGGTGCTGAGGTATCACCCTCTGCATGGCTGAACTCGGTTCCTAATCTGGATCCTGAGTTGGTTTGTCGTATGGTGGGTGTAGCAATGCGCTGTATCAGCGTGTGCTCCTAACCTCTCTCTCTATGTCATCTTAATACTTTAGTACCACTGTATTTGTTGCATTTCACAGGATTTTAAATTGCAGTGTTTAAAAGAAAAGTGTTGAAATATATGAGTCAAACCATGATAACACACCAACTTTGACAGTGGATTTTTCCTGGCAAGTTGATATAGGTACAAATTAAAGTGAATGTTTAGAAATAAGCAGACAAACACTACTACTAGCTTAAACAAACCTGGCTTTAGAAGGACACCAGTGAAAAACTTCAATAGAAGGACTTCAGAGACTTTCATTATGATTACATTGATGCTTATATATTTGGCAGACAAACAAACAAGCGAGTAGAACATCCCTTCTAATGGGAGTTAAATTGGAACTATGGTGAGACAAAAAACAGCATAATACATCACCTGAACAGCCTTACTGTTGGGAAAATCATAAATAAAACTGGCTCAAATGTTAAAAACAACTAAAAGATTAAATATTAAACATCAATAAGTTTTCACCTAAACATAAAAAGGGGCAAATCCTAAGGCTTTGGGTAAGACACAACTGAAACATCTAGTTGCATATATCAAATGTTTATTTATAAAGCATTAAAGAGACTGCTATAGAAGCAGAATTTAAACCCAAGTACTGATGGTATGCGTGTCTGTTTTTGAAAAAAGTGGGCTTCTTTCAACGCGTGCACTTAAAAATACTATTTAGTTATGCTTCTTTTCTGATCACAGCTCTAATGCATCCTAGTTGTCTTTTTGAAGAAGGACTTGTAGGATATCGTGTTACAGTGGATGGGTTCTGAACTTAAATGACAACGCATTTTTCAAAAGAGAACAATAATGAGAAATTTGCCTTCTGGACTGAGGATGGAAAATTTGAACATAAAAGAGTTTTCAAATTAACAGCATATAATAAAAAATTACAATTCATGTAAATCTGTAAAGCAGGGTGGGGGGCTAAAGATGGGGTAGAGGATTCACATTCTCCTTGTGTCTGTATAGGATTTACCCCTGTCACTCCTGTTGTACTCCCATATCACTATACTTGGGCAGATTATGAGAACTAGTGATTCCAAATTGGTCCTCGTGTGAGTGCAAGTGTGGGTATGTGCAGATTTGGGTCCTGTGTGACAAATTTGGTGTTGGTTCCTACCTTAAGCAGGCGTAAGAACATTATTTGTTCAAATTGGAAGTTTGACCCACATGTGAGAGATTATAAAGTAGTGTAAACTAGTGCAAAGTCATTGCAAACCACAACGTTGCCAGTGTAACTATCACTACTGAGGTAGTGTGTGACTCTGGGGAAGTTATTTAATCTGTCAATGTTCTAATTTGAAGAGATATCCAATTACTTTTATACATACCCAATCAGAATCATTAAATTAGCAAAGGTAAAGAATATACACTGGCAGCTAATTCTTAATTTTAGTTACTTGAGATTTGCACAAAAAAAAAGACAAAAATGGTACAAAACTATTCTCTATTATCTCTGACCAGTGCCATGTGCCATTGCTGCTAGTACTATGCTAAAGTGAATGATCTGTGGTGTGTGCACATTTGCAGTATTTGTGGTGTGTGCATTTTCCATCTTCTTATTTGATTTCCGATTGTCTATGACAGATACCCAGTATTCTACTACACCTTTCAAGTGATATTCATAAGTCATGTATCATTACATTTCACTTTAACAGGCAGACATTTCATCTGATTCTACATCTGTGCAATAAAATATGTTAAAAACAGTAAATAAATAAAATAAGTCAATAAAGTATGTGACTGATCAAGCAGGAAATCTCTATAGTATCTCACCAATGAAATAATTGTTTCCCAGAGATAATGCTTCATCAGGGAGCACCATGCCATCCAAAGCATCAAACAAAAGAACACTTTTGCCACTGGTAATCGAGCACTGCCTAAAGTCATCTTCATTGACACTCCACAGGGCAGGTGGACTTGTAAGGTTAGCCTTAATCCTGCAAAACAGCAGATAATATATTATAATGAATTACAAGTATTTGTGAAAAAGTAAGCAGGCAATTTTCATTCATCTATCAGAATTCTGGTATATCTGTGGCCGAGACTACTCCTAAAAGCACTGGTTAGAGCAAAATCAGACATGATCCCACACTGGATGGAATAACCACAATATTTTTTGAATTTAAAATACAAGTTAAAAAAGTCAGTAACATTGAGTAACATTCAGATATATTCATGGCCTTAGTTAACTGTTTTTTAATTTTTGTTTATTTACTTCACCAAAGACAAAGATCTGACTTTTTCATTAAATATTTTTGTTATAATTCAAACTCGAAAGTAACAGTGATAATACGTATGTAGAATGTAATTACATTTATTAGTAGATTACAAAAAAACATTTTCTAAACAGTATTTAATCATGTAGTTAAATAACAAGCCCAGGTATTCTTGTGGTGGCTGGTATATTTTTCATAGACAGTAGATGCAAAAATTACATCAATTTATATATCATTGTCAACTGTTAAATTGGAGGATCTAAGGCTGTTGACTTTGTGATGTTCTAACATCTATTTAGTGCTTACTTTCTGACCAACTTAATCTAATTCTGGGCACATAATCATATTGAGCCAATACAGAGTCATGAATCTCTGGTCTGAACACACACAAAAATGACTAAAGAAGAAGAAGATTTAAAAACAAAAACAAAAACAAAAAACCTTCTGACTTGGTTGTCACAGTCAGCATGAGGCATTAAGCTGGCATATTGCCATTGGTGTAAAAGAGCCCCAGTAATGCTTCTTGACACATTTCTGCTGAATAATTCATTGGCTGAAAGTATTCAGTGTTAGTATGTCAGAGGGAGAATAACCAACATTGTCCTTAATGGTTCATAATCAGTATGCCTTTGGATTTTTGAGAAAGATTAAAGAACCCAGATAAAAAATAAAGGTGGACACTAGAAGAAAAAGTAAATCTCACAAAGCCTGTAATAATATTACAAGGCCTCAGTGTAAAAACCCATCATACGCCCATGTCACACTACACAACTTTTACAGTTATTTTCAGTCGCAGATTTCATTCACATAATCTTAGTGAGTCAGGGGTAGTCATGGCACACTCCAGTGACTGCCAGTCGCATAGTGTGACATAACTGGGGACTCGGTCCAACTAGTCTGGAACTTGCAACTGATGAAATCAAACAGGTCTGATTTTGTCTTAAGTCAAAGGGGTGGGCTCTGTATGCATGAGAGTTAACAACCAATGAGTGCTCACCCAAAAGTATACAATTCATATAAAACAGCTAAGAGGAATAACGAACATGTGTGTTTTGGATCCTGCAAATAGAAGAATGGCTTGTCTGTCTGATTTAACATGTTTTATGTACTAAAACAGAATAGAAGAACAAAAAGGGGGTGAGAGTGTGTCTGAGCTCACCATACCTGTAAACCTTTGCACAGGCACCAGCTTTGTCATGTAACACGTTATTTATTGGCTAGGAGAAAAAGGGGGTGAGGTCAAGATACTTTGGAAACATGTAACTGTGCTGGACAATCATTGCTCAGCCATTTAATGTGAAATGCCTTGCAATTTCTACTTGTGCAACGAGATCAGCAACTTCAGACGCCAAGTCTGACATCCCTTCCAACTATAAGTATTGTGACATCGACTTTAGCTAACTAGCAAACATGTAGAATGTTCTTGCAGATAGCACCAAATCCTAAACCCTAAATATTGAAAATCCCACTTTTACTACAAGGGTATCTATTTAATATTCAACGTAAAAAAAAAAACTGGTTCAAACAGTTTTCCATTTCTGAAACTTTCAACTTAATTAATTAGACGCTAATTGAGATTCTAGTCTCCCAGCAATCAGCAGTGCTGATGTCATGTTCAGTTTCAATTCTTACTTTGAATTGTCACTGTGCCATGTGCGTCTCATCACTTAGGTATGCCAATAAGATTGTCTGAAGTTTATTGGGGTTTGTTTATGACATGCCTTGCTTTATTTTAAATACTGTAACTCTTCTGGGCAGCCTAATTCACTTCTGTGGACAATAAAGTTTAAGCTGTACTGACACAGTATGTCCCAGGAGCACACTGATTAATGAAGAGACCTGGGTTTATTTCGTTGTCTGTCTGTGTTGAGGTGGCATATTTGCCATGACCAAGGGGTTTTTTTTCCCAAGTACTGTGGGTTTCTCCCACGTCATACAGACATGCACATTAGATTACGTGGCGACTCAAACTCATAGCAGTTCCATAGTCAGACTGCATAGTGAAAGTGGCTGTGTGCAAGAACAACCTTTAATGGATGTCAATGATACGCTAAAGGGTTCAAGCATATGGTAACTCCGTAGTAGGATCAGAAAATATATGAAAGAATGGATGAATGTTTTTGAGCATTATATTTCACAATATAATCTTTTTCTGTTTAAGCTAATTTTTAAAAGGCATTGTGTGCAGTTTATTTATACATTTTTTTGGATATACCAATTTGCATAGAGCTTCTACTTTATGTACATATTTAATTTAGAAGCACATAGGACTCTTACTTTACTGAAGTCTCCTCCATAATTTCAAGCGCCAAGCTGCGACCATCATTTGATCCTGTAAGGCTTGAATTTCCACAGGAAAAGTCCAGTGTGATCTGAAAAACCAAACGCTTGGGTGATTGGGTCATGTTTAAAAAAAAATACAAATTGATTAATACTAATCAGTGATATTAAAAATAATATCTAAGGAAGTTGGCAACAGTTCTTGTGCAGTGAATAAAAGAATCTCGTGGAATGACCACCAATGGACGTGGAAACCAATCTTATAAAGGCAAGTATACATCTCCAACAAATAAGATTGTAATTTAAGGCACTGTAGAATCTGGAAAAGAAGATTTTAAATACCACTGCTGCTTCAGAGTTAAGAATAATTAAGAGTTAAGAATAATTATGAAAACCTGAATATATATACCATATGTGTTTAAGCCAACGTCCATTTCTGATGAAGATAACTTAGTGATCATTGTCTTTTTTGCAATCGGGAAACAGTGGGGTCTTCAGAGCTGGGGTGAAGATTCTCTGTCATTCATCAGGCAAGGAACACTCACCAGTTTCATTTGCAGCAAAATAGCTCAGTGGTTTTGGAGTACAGTGAAAAGACTTAGGCATGTAGAAATGTGAAGGTCATGTGATACTAGGTTGTAACAACAGTTCCAATGCCCAAGCTCATAAAGCTCTCAAAACATTGTGGAGGTACAGTTTTCCCTGTGTGCTTCATTAGGAGATGGCGGCACAGAGAGTTTAGCATTTCTGCTATAATATATACAGGCACAAAAGAGGTTGGTTCACCAAAATGAAAAATAAACACATAGTATAATACTCTGAAATTATTTCATTATAATTGTTCTTTATTTAGACTAAATATTTATGTAAGCTATCTTATACAAGTTCCATGTAAATTACACTTTAGTGAAACCACTGGAAATCACTCAAAGGAAGATTTAACAACTGAGTACAAATGATTATACTGTACAATAATACAGCATTAGGTACATGAACCTATATAATATTTATTACTCAAATAAGTAAAAGCAGAGTAAAATGAACAGGAAATTGATCAAGTGAAAAACTTCAGTAACATTACATTTGAGACTAAACACATTGGCTCAAACAAAGTAAGCAAGCTGTAGATAAATAAATTGGTACGGGGTGGCTCAATGCCCCTGTCCATGTCAGCCTTTAGAGATCTATTGTGGTCATACACAATTATCAAAACCTCATTGTAGTAACAAGAACTTTAATGGGCTGTCTCTTCACTTTGTATAATTTTTGCCCAAATCTGTACTTTCTGCAGTTATCACTTGTGTCTGTCTGAGTCACACTGATAAAAATGCAGTTTAACCTCATGACAGATTTATTCACGTTGTCATCCTTTTTGCCCTGCTATTGTTCATCACATTCATTGCAATAAGCTCTTATTAACTGAACATCACTATTTATGCCCAGTTCTGCTTGTAACCTGGTGTTTAGTATGGCAGCCATGAAGACTAAACAGATGGTGTCATCTTTCCCAAGAGTTGAGCTTAAAGACTTTTGTACCTGGAAAGCAACAAAGCATTTTTTAAAGTCATCTAACAATAGAACATGATGAATATATGCAGACTGTGCAGCACTTTCATGTTTTTAAATTTTGGAAGTGCTTGAGCTCCAGAACACCCAAGGAACTGACACCTATGCATGTGTGGGTTTACGTGTGCTAATTACTTTCTCTTAATCAGTAAGGATATGCGCTGGTAGGGCATACAAGCTTTTAGATATCTTCACATAAAAATTTCTTTAAGTGTGTGTGAGCATGTGTGCTTGTGTGTGCATCCCTTTCTCCATAAATGTAAATTTAAATAGTATCTCATGGAAAAATTTTGCAAATCAATAGGTCTGGTTCCATGACTAAATAGAGCAGACTGTAAAATTCCCAGTTAAACTGAACAGTTTCTACAGCAGTTCTCATTGGACATACTATAGATAAGTAGTGGAATAAACTGCACCAATAACAACAGACTTGAAGCCTGTAAAATGACACGCATGATGCAACTTGTTTGAAGAAGATAGGTGATTATTTTAAGTTCTTGCTGCATATAGATCGTGGAATTCAGGGCAAATATCTCAGAAAACATTTATTCTGTAATTTTCCATCTTTGCTAGTAGTCACCTACAAGAATGCAGAAAAATGCATCATTTTCTGATAAATACTGTAACTTTAAGATATGAAAATTATTTTTGATTTTTGATACACACATTCACCCAGACACCATTCTAAAATCAACTTTTCTCGATATTTTGAGCAGAATCTTGAATTTGAACCTTACTTAACTTGATAGTGAGTTTGAGACCTCTTCACCAAACTTCCATTTACATGGAAGTAATAAAAACAATCACTATAGATAGCAAGGTTTGGGATTATAATCAGAATATCATCTTATGGGGATAGTAGTTCATTTGGAGTTCTTGTGCAATGCAGCAAAGCAGTTTCACTCTGCTACTTTTTCACAAAAATATGGAAAGCATCCAAACTTACAAAACAACTCAATTACTATCCAGCTTACTAATAGCAAAAGTAATGACTAGTAAAGAAAGAAAGTGGCTAAAATGAAAATCTACTAATCAGAATTGAGAATGAGCCCCCTGGTGTGGGGTGAAGGACCACCATGTTCAACTAGAGAGATCGCTTGAGATCGCTCTTCCTGTAGCAAAAGGAGGAACATCTCCGATTCCAGCGTGGGGTTTAAAGCCACCTTATGGCCAAAGGCCTACTACTGTAAGTGTGGAGTTGTGAAGAAGACTGAGGCAAGCACTCCAATGGGTGGGGAGAAAGGAGGAAAGAAATGAGATAAAAGGGAGTCTCTGATGTATATGTTGTTGGCCAAATGGATAAAAATAAATAAAATAAAAAGTGATATATGAGTTCAGTAATTGACTTTGAATACAATTTTATTTATCAATCCCATCAATCTATTGGAACAGTTCAGGAACACAAGGGACTGGACTCTATCAGGGCAGAAAAAGGAAAAAGGCAGGAGCTAACCCAGGCCATCATAGGACACACTCGCTCATATGGAGCCATTTTGGAAGCACTAATTAACCTAATTAACACACATCCTTGAAATGTGCGAGGAATATTAAGGTATCCCCTGAAAAACCTACATAGACACAGAGAAACAATGAAGACGAGACGCATCAGTACTAACTAATCAGAGTTGCAATTCATTTAGTAATTTAAAGCCTGGGCTGGGACAGTGTCATAGACAATTAGGGCTGCCTCATAGTTCCAAGGACAAAGGTTGCATTGCAGGCACGTTCATGTGTACTGTTTGGAGATATTCTGCAGGCTGTTTTGATTTGCTAATTTTAAATTGTCCAGACACAAGTGACAATAAATGTGTATGCAAATATGGCCTCCCGTAGACTGGCACCCTACCCTTGGACTCAGTGCTGCAGTACTGCATACGTTCAAGCTCCTCACACCCAGTAACAAACGGAGAGTTCAGAAAATATAGGGAGGGGAGAGTGATTTTCTGTTTCATTTCTAGGTTCTGTGAAAAATCTAACAGTAAATGACCCTACATTTACAGCAATGCTTTGTTAAAAAAGGTCAAATACCTAACTATCATGTTCCTATTTGACGTCTTTTGTGACATCCATCATAAAACCTTTAAACCTTGACTTTCTTCACAGAGCCATCTAGTAAAACAAGCACGTTTACTTCATCTCAACACAAGCATATCATGGCACAGAGAATTATGACCTCTAAATCTTTTCAGGAAGAAGCCGAGGTCATTGTTTTCCCTTGAGACTGGTCACATATTCTAAGATATCACTCTTACAGTAGCTGCAGCTTTTATGCAATATCCACAGATGACCTCTGAATACATTAGCTATATGGGTCTGAATATAAAGAAAGGTGAGAGAGCCATGTACTCACTGAAATGTGAGACAAAATTATTCTCTCACTCAAATGAGAGCAAACAAGGACCTTGGTGAATTCAGCTGCCAGAACGGGCAGAGTGTGTTTACGGTTATAGGCTCATTGTATTTAATATAAATTCACATTTATGAAGAAATAGGAATACTTTAAAATGTGTAATATTCCTTGAATAAATAAATACATACATACATATACATATAAAGGGCACCAAATGTGGTGATATGACCAAAAGATGCATTGAATGCCCTATAAGGGCTTGGGACAGAGGAAAATGGAAGTGCACTACCCTCCTTATAATATGAGGCCATGGCAGACCAGGACAAAAAGGTCAGAAAGCCTCCTAACCAAACCACACATGGTCCTAAGCTTAAAGAGCATGGAACGTGCTGCACCTTTAACCTGCAAGTTAAAAGATACCCTGGAGAAGTGACCCTCTGAAGGTGATAAACAGCTCAGCAATGCAAAGGAACCAAGGCTTTCTACCAGGAGCTCTAGCTTAGTATCCATTTTTGGAAAGCTAGGCTGACCTGACTACAGACATGATTCCAGGGTATGCCCAGAAGTGGTTTCTAAGGTGGGTTTAAAAGCAAAGTGAGGTCCAGAGTGGCAGAAATGCTCATCTGGAGGAAAGAAGACAGAGGCCTGGGTAGTGCACAAAAGATATAAAACATGGAGAGGTGAGTGATTAGTACATTACTCTGAGGTGAGGAAGCCACCCCATCAGGCAAACGGGGTTCCAAACCAATTCAGGTATGTCCAGAGGGGCTGCACCATTTTTTTGTCTGTTTACTTTGTACTTTTATCTGTGTCATTTTCTTTATATATGCCATGTGCTTATTGGCAAAAAATGACAATTTAATATACTCTGGCCTTCGTGGTCTTGTTCTGGGTTGGAAAAATGCAGTGAGAGTGCCTCCTCTAATTAACAGATATATATTCTTTACTTAAGCACAATACTGTAGAGTTTCAAATCTAAATTGTATAATTTGTAAATAATCTGGCACAGAGGATGTTGCAGCTAGGTAGTTTGTGACATTAACCTTTGAGCATGTCGTATTGTTAGCTGACTAAAAATTAAAATATTTAAAAATCAAAGGACTCCTCCTTTAACATAAAAAATCCAGAAAAAGTTAAGGTGACCCTATTACATATTATGGCAATTTGACATATATTTAAGATCTCTTGGTGGTGAAAGGGGAATGGTTTGATAGATCTACTGTACTTTGTATAGCACATCCACTTTTAAACGAAGTTGGGGGATGTCCATCAGACTGCTTTAACTGGAAAAAGGTGATGAATGGTGTATTGCTAGCAGGCGATTTGCTCTAAAGTGACAAGTGAACTTTGGACTATTTTTAGATTGGTCCATAATTTCTCCTTTCATGAACCACCAGTACAGTATAATGTTTGGGTGGCAGCATCATTTGACTTTGCAGTATATTGTGCCCTGCAACAACCAAGGTCTAATGTGCTCTGATAATTTCTATGTGCTGTAGCCAAAGCTCATTGTTATGCTTCTCATCTCCAGCAGATGAGTCTGATTCATCCTAGCAAGGAATAAGTAATGCAAAAACAGTTATTAAAGTACACTATGCCAATGAAGCAATGGAAAAAGTAAAGACCAACTAAAATAGATAGTTACAATTTTTTGGTAAGATTATTCACAGCCAGTTAATAAACTGAAATTATTTTATGCAATTTAAAAAAATTTAATTTGCATATTCATGCAATATATAGTAACTAAGGTCATATGTGGACCAGTTATTAAGACAGTCATTTCTCTGGGTCTATCCAGAAGAGTGGTGGCACCCATTTCCTTGATGTTCCTCTTACCAGCCACTGTCAGAGTGGTTTTTCAAGTTTTCTACTTTAAAGTCATTATACAAATGTATCCTTACCCATCTTATATTCACTTTAGAATAACTCCCATTTTTTTATTTGATCAGCATAGCTGGGAAGCAGAGCATATAATAGAAACAAACAAGTGTTACTGAACACAGAGAAGTAAGTAACATATACAGTACAAGAAACAGAGCCAGATGCCATACTCAGTGGAACATAACGAAAATGAATCTCTAAAATTTATTTATTTATTTTTAATGTTAAACAAATATTGTGGCTCCAGGCATCAAGTACTGATAATCACATTACCACATTTGGTATACAATTTGTTGCTGCTGGGTTATGACAAACGTTTTCTGAGATTGTTCAATTAAGGTGGTTATTTAGTATAAGGGAGACGGAAATATCAAGTTAAACTAGTTATACTCTAAGCATGCTGATTAGATAGATAGATAGATAGATAGATAGATAGATAGATAGATAGATAGATAGATAGATAGATAGATAGATAGATAGATAGATAGATAGATAGATAGATAGATAGATAGATAGATAGATAGATAGATAGATAGATAGATACTTTATTAATCCCAATGGGAAATTCACATTATCACATTAACATAAGAATTTCACTGTACTCTGCACATGTGGTAATAAAGACCCTATAAATCTATAATGATACCATAAAGGCATTTCAGTTATGGACCCATTTAAGGAAACAAATTAATTTCATACTTTGTACACCATACAGTTATAGGAATGTGGCTCAGTTGATCATATCTATCTACTAAGTGAATAGGCAAGAATCACAAATACAGTGAATGTTGTGGTTCCTTGCTGCCACAGAAATAAACATGAGAATGTATCAGTCTGTAATGATGAACATTTGAGCCTACCAGTTAGTTTAAAAAGATCTTCATCACCACCAAGAAAATAAGTGATCTGAATCCACAGAAAAGAGTAAGACCATGCAGGATCAAGTAAAAACTAATACTAGAGAAAATGAGCATGGCTTTCAAGCCCAAAATTATAGATTTTATTGCTAAGACAGTAATGCTCCTTCTGAAGCTTGTTTGAAAATTGCTTAGCACCGAAAGGATGTTGCTGAAACAGCACTTCCAGGGATGTAGTGAATCATTCTTTACAGAATGTAAAAACAAAAAAGAAAAGAAAATGAAGAAAAGCAAAAGTCAGCACTTGCTTCAAGTTTTGTATTCATCCATTGACAGATGAATAGAAGGCATTTTCATCAACTACTTTGAACACCTTGAAAATGCAGATAATTACATTCTTGTCCATGGCGGAATCTAATGTACCCAAAGTATGAGTTGCTTTGCAAGGCCAGACTTGCGTAGCCAGGGAACGTCACATTCTGCAAGCTGTTTGAAGAGTTTGGTCTGTAAAGATTGCATCTTGTGTGTGTGTTTGTATGTTTTCCCACGAATACAAGAAAACAGAAATATGAATGGATTGATTATCTGCATTCAGAATATAGGAAGGTTTGCTGGAATGCAAGTTACTTTGAGATCCCATGGGTGCAAGCAAGAGTGCAGGAACTTGGATACAGTCATAAGTTTCCAAGGACTAAACAGCTGTAACAGATCACTTAAGTTTGGCTGCACTCTTCATGTTCCATCTGTTTTTCTATCCAATTCAGTACCTTCTGTCCAATACAGTGTTCTGGGGAGCCACAGCCTTTTCTAGCAGCATTGGGTGGCATGTTAGCTGTCAACTTCGGACAAAACTCTAGCTCATCCTTTTTATTTGAAAACATATTTCAGCTATTTACATCCTATTGCTCACTCAGACATCAAGAACCAGGTTTACAAATTCAAATAGGTAAGCCTTTTTACAATGATATCTGAATTTCAGTCATCCACATTTGGAATAGACTGGTTAAAAAGGAATGTCTATAATTACAAAGAAAATCTTTATTGTATTGATTAATTAAACCATGTATTAATGGAGAGCATTTTTAATTCTTAATCTGTTTCATTTTCCACTTACTTTTCGCTATTTCTTTATTTTATTGGGTCCCCTGATCTGTTTTTAGTATTCTCTGTTCTAATTCGCTCTTAATGTTTGTTTTTAATTTTTTGTTTTTAGTCTTACTTGTCTTAACCGTACAGCGCTTTGGTCAGTTGTAATGCTGTGTTTTTAAGCACTTAACAAATAAATATGGTATGGTATGGTATGGTATTTGTTGTTCCCTTCTTTGTGAGTTCTTTGTAATTAGCTAAAGACAAGCCTGTAAACATACATCTCTGTAGGTACCCACTGAAATTACAGAAACATCAACCAAAAATTCTGCATCTCCACTTTAACATAACAACCAAATATACACCAGACATGATTATTTTAATGCAGACAGAAATGTCTTCCTACTTCAGTAATTCACCAAGATTCAATACATTATAATGTTACAAATATATGCAAATACTTTACATTCAGCTGTTATTTTAAAGATGTTGTTAAAATGGCTGCAGGGATAAAGAAGATACTTGTCAAATGGACTTAAATATTTGGTTGTAAATGGAGCGTTTTATAATGTAATAATGCATTTACAGTTCTAGGATATGTTAAATGAATTTTTTGTTAAAGCAGTAAAACACCATACTCAAGACCTGATTAAAACTGTATTCTTTACTCAGTTTTGCACATCATCATTACAGTTTGGCTGACTGACCACTTTATATTCCCAATACCTCTGACAAACTTGTAATCATCAAAAGAAAGACCTAACAAATTATCACAATGCAGAAAACATCTCACTACAAGCTCAAATTAATATTCACTTTGTATAATATAGTCCTTTATAGTCCTTTCAGGTACTCTACTTTCCTAACACACCCCAACAGTGTTCATAATAGGTGATACAGTACGTCAACTATAAATTGGCCCTGTATGATGTCTTTAGGTTTGTGTGTGAGTATGCCAAGCATTGGGCCAGCACCATATCCAGGGTTAGTACCTGCTTTGATCGTGATGGAGCTGGGATAGGCATGAGTCCTTGGGACTCGGAAACTAGAGCAAGCTATTTTGATAATGAATGAGTGGATGGTTGAATTGGTTTGGTAAATACAGTTCATTGATTAATCAATCAACAATTTCTTGTATAAAGTTTTTGCTGTTTTTTTAGATTCACAGCTTAAAGTTTCTTTTGATCAATCAACAATACATTATCATGCCATGTCCATGAGTACAGCTCTCCTGGTCTTTAACCACACCACTTGAAATTACTTAAAATTCACTGCTAGAACCAGGCTCATGTATCTAAACATGTTTGTATATTTATACATATTTCTTAAATGTATTTTAATTGAATGTTGACACCAGTTCTGTTTTCTGACTTCTTTATGCTCTATCACAGTGGTGGGCAAAGTCATTCCTGGAGGGCCGCAGTGGCTGCAGGTTTTTGTTCCAACCCAACTGCTTAATTAGAAAACAATCCTTGCCAATAATTTAATTTCCTGGCTTGTTAGTGCTTTAACTCTGCCATGTCAGGTCATCCTCATATCCTAGGTTTTTTTTTTCCTTTCTAAGGATATCACTCAAATGATTTGAAGTCTAAAATGTAATTCTCAGTCCTTTACTTTTTTTCTCTTCACTTTCCTTCCAAGTATTTAATTAAACCAAACAGGTGTAAATGGAAACAGGCTAAATGGAGAAATGCTGGTTTCTTTTATCATTTGCATCTTATTGCTAATAAGGAGCAATTAAAAACCAAAATACAGCTGTTTAAGACTAAAATAAGCAATAAGGGTTCAAAATCTTAACAAGCGAGACAGTTAAAATGAAGCAGAAGTGTTACTTGAGCAATAAGTGCTTCTTATTAAGCAACTGGGTTGGAACAAAAACCTGCAGCCACTGCGGCCCTCCAGGAACGACTTTGCCCACCCCTGCTCTATCATGCTCTATCATGTAGACACCTATTTCTACAGTTTCCTCAAATCAAATGCATTTTGACTCATCTAGCACATGCTCCCTATATTGGCCAAGAACCTAACTTGAATCTTAAGCTTTGTCCAACCTCATATTTTTGGTTGTCTAGTAATAGAACCAACCTATTGGGCAGTTATGTATTTACAACTTCTGTCATGCAACCCCCTGAGTCTTGTAAACAGAGGTGTCAGACTTTTCCATCAAAGAACTTCTTAGTTTGAAGCAATATCTTGTTAATTTTTGATAATGAAAAAATTTATGTAAGCATTTTATTTACACCTTCTATTGGTCTGGTCACTCTGATGGCTATCATACTCAAGGAGTAGCTGTTGCTGTAGCGGATCGGCTCCTTCCAAAGGTGTCTGATGTCACTTCTTTCAACAAGCGTATTATGAGACTCAGATTAAGGCACTCTCTGGGAGACATTTTATTTGTAACTTTGCTCGGTGGTTGATGGGTGCCCAAAAGGTGACACTCCTCCAGTTATGGATGACTTCAATGCAACCACTGGGACTGACAGGGCTGGCTATGACAATTGTGTCAGTCCCCATCAGTCTGGTGACCGAGGTGAAAGTGGCTCCATGTTCTTTGACTTTGCAAAAGGTCATGGGCTGTGGATCGCTGCATCCTGGTTCCAGCACCCTGAGCCACATCGTTGGACTTGGTACTCCAATACTGGTGGTGCAGTGAAGGAGATCGATCACATCCTTGTGGGCAGAAAACTGCAGGGTCTACAGAAGTGCTCAGTTTGTGAATTCTGACCAAAGAGTTGTTGTTGCTACTCTGAAGATCTAGCTTAGGTCCAGTAGGCTACCACCTACTAGGAAAATGAAGCTGGACCTGGCCAGACTCCAAGATCAGGCTGTTTCTAACAAGTCTGCACACAGTTTGTGTGAAGAACTTACAGACTTGGGTGTGATTGTTGATCCTAATGTGATGTGGAAGACCTTCTCTGACAACACACTGAAGGTTGCTAAGGGTTGTGTTCCCAGAAGGAGGTGTTTCATCTCGCAGTGCACCTTGGATATCATTGAGAGGATTTGCAGTGCACAGCTTGATGGCAACTTTGGTCTGTACTGAGAAGGATGGCTGCAAGGGTTCTGAGGGCAGATAAGGTGGTGTTTGTTAGAGGAGTCTGTGAGCAAGTTACACACTATCTATGGTCTAGTGACCCACATCTTGCTTGCAGAGGAATTGAAGCATTATGCACATCCAAATCTGTTCCTTGGAGAGTTGCAGCCAGGGCAGCTAATGGAACAGTCCTTACGGATGACACTGCAGTTGTGACCCACTGGGCTGGCTACTTTGAGCATCTGTTTAAAGCTGATCCTCCGGCTAGGATGTTAGACATCTCTTGGTTCCCGGTTCTTAAGGCTGATCCTCTAATTAGCTGTGAACCACCCAATCTTACTTAGATTGCACAGGTGGTGAACCAGCGAAAGGTAAGGAAGGCTGCAGGGATTTGTGGTATCCGTAGTGAACCTCTCCAGGCTGGTGGTAAAGCTGTCCCCAAGTCATTGCAAGCAATCTTTGCTCTCATTTGGGAGACAGGCGTCATACCCACTGACTGGAAAATGGGACTTGTCGTCCCTATCTGGAAAGGGAAGGGTGATCGCCTGGATTGCAGGGGGGACTACAGGGGGATAACACTGCTCACGGTGCCAGGTAAGGTCCTTGCTATGGTCATCCTCAATAGGATCCTTGACCACTTGCCTTATGGAGTGCACGAATATCAGCAGAGTTTCTTTGTAGCCTTTGTCGATTTTCATAAAGCGTTTGACAGAGTTGTTCTGAGACTTCATGGGGTCACCTCAAAGTTGCTGGATATCATGGCTGGCCTGTACACTCGTGCTGTGAGTGCTGTGCAGAGTGGAGGCAGAACCGCAATGACCTCTTGGGCACAGCCATCAGCAGTGTGTCTTTCTGCAGAGAGAGTGTCAACCTTGTCGAGAGGTTTATTTACCTCGGCAGCGACATTCATTTCTCTGATGACTCTTCCTATGAAGTCAGTAGACAGATTGGGAGAGCATGGGGGGTCAAGAGGTCGCTGGAAAGGGGTGTGTGGCACTTCAGATATCTTTGCAAAAGGCAAAGGTCAAGTCTTTAGAGTCCTGGTGCTTTCTGTCTTGCTATATGGTTCTGAGACATGGACGCTATCCAGTGATGTGAGATGAACACTGGTCTCCTTCAGTACTGTGTCTCTCCAGAGAATCCTTGGGTACTGCTGGTTTGACTTTGTGTTGAATAAGTGGTTGCTCATGGAGTCCCAAATGATGCACATTACCTGCATTGTGAGGGAGCATCAGTTAAGGCACTTTGGCCATGTGGTGTGATTCCCCGAGGGTTGCAGGATCCTCATTGTTGAGGGTTGGACCAGGCCAAGGGGACGCCCACGTAACACCTGGTAAATAGATGGTAATTTCCGGAGGGTGGGAGTGAACTACGTGTCTGCCTGGAGGGGTTGCCAACCAGGATCCCGAACTGTTTTGTTGTGTGGTGGGTGCATCAACATGCTGTACCTTTGCATGCTCCCCAGCTTGTATGGCTTGTCAGCGTCCCCATTCTACCACATCATTGATGTATTTATACAGTATTTCCTTATTTCTGACAACTTAAGAAGTAGATAGTAAGTTCTCAGTTGTTCATGTTTCTCTCATTTCTTTTTAATATATTTCATTAAAGTGGGTAATTTATGAGAAGGACACACAGATGGAAACAGGACCAAATCAGCTGGTTAGCCTTTGCCTACTTTACTTTTCACACAAACCACTACAGGTACTGTATGTATACATTGCTCATACATATATACAGCATAACTGAGTGAATACATTAATGTACCCATATGCAGTATTCTACATTAAACATTTTTCTTACCTCCTTTCCTTGAAAGCTGAGTTCAGTAACTTTCTGGCCCAGCTTTGGCTGCCATGAAGGCAGAGTGACAGCCATCTGTAAATCAGGCAGTGATGTAGTATCCAGAGGAAGGGGTTTTTCTGTTGTTGAGGTGTCCTGTCCTCGTAGGGGTGAAGCAGGAGTGCTGAGCAGTATCTGTTCACATCGTTCACCTTGGTAGCCCTCATTACAGTCACAGATATAGCTGTCAGGGCCAGTGCTGGTACAGTTGCCATGGATACATGGGTTGCTCATGCAGGGATCTATAAATGACTAAAAGAATGTAGAAACACGTCAGTTTCAAGCATTTTGAGAAGCAGACTGTATGCATATACTGTATTCTGTCAAATTATACAGTATGCTGCCATGAGAATCAAATGCCACTGATTTGGCCCATGTTTTGTTTTTGCTTATTTGTAAATAATATTATAACTCTTAAAGCTTGGGCATGAAAGAAAACAGTTGTTTCAATGTGTAATATCAAAATCTAACTGCATGACAATAACATTTCCAGCTGAGCCTGTAGGCAAGCCCAGCAGTCTTCTAATTAAACCAATTTTGGTAAACGAATCGAGTTGCACTGACAAGGTCGAGCCAGTGCGGTTTCCATGGAGCAGAGTATCATCTGAGCTTGCATAATTAAACAGTTCTACCAATTTATTATTGATTGCACTGATGTGCAAAGGCTGGGCTCAGTCTGGAGGGGAAAAAAGTCAGAGCCACTCTCATGTATCAAAGTGCACAGGTGACGTTTCTCAAATAGCACAACCTTGGCTCAAAGTTTAGCTGCCAGCTTCAAGACAAATTTAACCTGGTCTTCTCACAAACCCTCTTGGCTACAAATGAGGAAAAATTAACAATTCTCCATATGAATGTCAAAGGGGCAGCAACCAAAATAACTGAAATAACACCTAATTACATGATATACTGTATGAAACAACTGATTAATGATTGAAAGATACTAACAAGTAATTTATGGTGTGACATCATACGAGAAGTCATTTCAGGTGCTGTACTGTGCAAAGTGAGAAAGGCGAGAATTTAACTTCTGACCGATAAAACATATTTTGTTGAAATAACTGGCGCCCTCTTATTATCTCAAGATGTTTCCTGATGTCTGTTTCTGCATATCTCTGATCTTATCCATACATGCTGTGCTCAATCAAGAAAATTACTTCTCTGACTACTGCAGCTCTTCTTAAAGGTTTCCATATATAATTTTAATATGTATAAACTAAATATTATATTTTTAACAGGATTGATATATTTTGCATATTCCAGATCTTTCTGTTAATCATTTCATAAATAACACCAGCTGTCTTAAGTGGGTAACAAAGAAACTTTAAATGAGAGGTTGGAAAGAATCTTTAATACTGCATTGTTCTTTTAAATTTAGCTCTTCTAATGAAGCTACTAAGTGTTTTGTCAAAGCTTAACCAATAACATCTGCACCTCCAAAACACAATAAAGAATGAATCGGGGTTTGAATCTTAAGGAGTATGAATCATAAGGTCTTCATTGAAATCCTACTGAAATGCTGTAAATAAAAAACTCTACGTGATAATGATTGGCTATCAGGGTACAGTAATCCTTAATCTATAATAATAAAAGGCAAAGCCCTCACTGACTGACTGACTGACTCACTCATCACTAATTCTCCAACTTCCCGTGTAGGTGGAAGGCTGAAATTTGGCAGGCTCATTCCTTACAGCTTACTTACAAAAGTTAGGCAGGTTTCATTTCGAAATTCAAAGCGTAATGGTCATAACTGGAACATATTTTTTGTCCATACACTGTAATGGAGGAGGCGGAGTCACGTATCGCGTCATCACGCCTCCTACGTAATCACGTGAACTAAAAACAAGGAAGACAATTACAGCACGAGTCGCACGCGGGAACGAAGGTAAATGACGTTAATTTTTGACTGTCTTTTAATACTGTGTAAGCATACATATTAACACATGTGCAATTAAACGTGTGCATTTACGGGGTGATTTCTCAGGCTTAAAAGCTCGCCTTTTATCAAACGCGGGAACAAAGGTAACTGACGTTGTTCACTGTCTTTTAATACTGTGTAACCATACATATTAACACATGTCCAATTAAACGTGTGCATTTACGGGGTGATTTCTCAGGCTTAAAAGCTCGCCTTTTACTAAAAAGGTAAATGCAAAACTATTTTCAATCAGTTTATTGAAACGCTCCCGTTAAGGATTGCAATAACATATTCGCGAGATAAAAGAACGAAGTAGGGGGAAATGGAGGAAGAGCCGCAAACAGCGAACAGCAAAAAATTAATTAAACAATTGAGAACGGAGCGAGTTAAGCATACAAGCATGTTCATAAGGGAAACAAACCACGGTGTAAAACGTAAGTTTAAATTAAGTTTATAGAAACGCTCCCGCTGCGGATTGCAATAACATATTCGCGAGATAAAAGTTTAATGAGAAGACACGAGGTATAAACGAACCACACGCCGTGGCGCAACGTTAGGGGCAACAGTTTCAACCATTCTATGATCTGCTTCTCGCAACTGAAAGACGGCACATGGCGGATGTTAGCCGACTTGCTGACCGCAACGTTAGGGGCTTCAACTGTGGCGCTGACGCCACATCTCAGTGCCAACACTTTGCAGACTGTACTTAAAAGACACGCCCTCCTCACTGGACAGTTAAAAACACCAATCAAACTAACGATGACATCAAGTATTACCCAATGAAAAGTAGGAAAGGAGGCATCTTCATAAAATGCGTGTGGGATGATTTGCATGAGACGCTGCTTTAAAAAAAAAATGATAAAAAAAATACGGGATAAATCCCGTCCAGTATTGATTCAAAACGGGACGCGCAATTTCATTCTCAAACGCGGCACGATTCCGTATTTTAAAGGACGGGTGGCAACCCTACACTGCCAGGTAACCACCCATACAATCAGATTGTGATTCAGACTAGGAATGCAATGAATGTAATTACCCCGATCTACATACAAGGCGAAAGTCTTGCAACATTCAAAGATGATGGTTTGGGATAATTAGTACTTATTAAGTACACCATGGAACATAAAAGAGCTTATGAAGCCTTGAACCGAAAAAAGCAAGATCTCAGAGATCGTAAAAAAAAAAAAGGAGGTAATGTCGTTTTACTCGCTGTAGATTTTAGTCAAACATTACCAGTTATTCCACGAGGGAGACCAGCAGATGAACTCAACGCGTGTTTAAAATCCATGCTTCTCCCACGGTCGGTTATATGTCGCGTGTTCTTGGGTAGGTACACCAAAAAATGTATACATTTAAGCATGTAATGGGCAACGAAAAAATTAGGTATACCCGAAGGCACTGCAGTAGTACTCAATGTAACTTTACTTCTTAAATGTTAATGTTTTACTGTTTAATAATTTATACGCTTCTTATATATTGTTCAAATTCTTTTATCAAAATACCACTGACAGCGCAATGCACGATAACATGGAGTGAATACACCATACGCATCTGCCCACGGCCGCCCTGGTGTGCGCAGATAGGAGTTGATTCTAAAATAAAATAAACATAAAAAGAGTAATACATTCATCACCCATAAAGCGGATAGCAGACGTGACGTATTATATGTGTACCAGATTTCAAGTCAATACGTGAAACGGTTTGCAAGCTACATGTGATTTAAAATCCTGGACAGACCAACGAAAAGCCACGGTAGCAAATTATAGAAGAAGATTTTACTGTTTAATAATTTATATTTATATGAAATGTGCTTCTTATATATTACTTCATATTCTCATATGATAATGATGTTAATGTTGTTTATATTGATTTCTATGTTATTGTAAGTGCATCTATGTGTGTATATGTATGTATGTATATGTATGTATGTGTATATATATATATATATATATATATATAAAAAATATATATATAAAAAATATATGTGTATATGTATATATAATATATCTGTATATGTGTGTATATGTGTGTGTATATGTGTATATGTATATATATATGACAGCAACACTCATAACAATGACAACACAATTACATTGACAATCATGTTACGTTATTTTTAAAATGTTTCCTTTACTTTTTCATAACCTCTTTAACACACTACTTCTCCGCTGCGAAGCGCGGGTATTTTGCTAGTAAAGTATAAAATACAGTTCAGTTTTAGAAGCAAAGGGGTACAAGTGTGGCATGTTCTTAAATAATAAATATTCTCACTCAATTATTCATGTGGTACCTTTAGTAAAAAACATAACCATCCACTAAAACAAGACTTAACAAAAATGTAGGTATCTGAAATTTCACTTACAACGTCATCATGGGGTTTACATCTGTGACCCTTAAGGCGAAGCCTCACTGTGCCCTCCCCATGAATTCAGGATAATACCACTGCTGCTAAATTTAGAGCTTAAACGACTTGCACTTCAGCATGCTTACTGGCAGACACCTCTGAGATATGGCAACTTAGTGTGCAGAAACACTGATTTAAGCAGGAACATGTTGACATTTTGGAAGAATAAAAAGTCATTGAATAACTAGAGGATGATATGAACGGTTAATTAAAGTATATTCTCAAAACTAGGCATTTAATTGCACTGTAAGCCATCAGGTAGCTGTCCTGCTTTATGCTCAACTATACTTTCTACTAGGCTCTTTGTTGCCAACTGCAATTAAAGCAGAATAGGGGTCTTTATAGGGCTGAACCACCTGATGTGCACTATTGCTGATTGATGATGTCTCTGTATTCAAAATGTGAACAAAGTGCACTGAACCTATCAAGGTCTGCACTTAAAGTATTAAAAATAACAATAACATTTGATTTTAACTGTTTAGTATAAATCAGCAAGAGTGAAAGGGAAGGTCTACAGAACGGTAGTGAGACTACCTATGTTATATGGGTTGGAGACGGTGGCACTGACCAGAAAGCAGTAGACAGAGCTGGAGATGGCAGAGTTAAAGATGACAAGATTTGCACTGGGTGTGACTAGGTTGGATAGGATTAGAAAGGAGTACATTAGAGGGTCAGCTCAAATTGGACGGTTGGGAGACAAAGTCAGAGAGGTCAGATTGTGCTGGTTTGGACATGTGCAGAGGAGAGATGCTGGGTATATTGAGAAAAGGATATTAAAGATAGAGCTGACAGGCAAGAGAAAAAGAGGAAGGCCTAAGAGAAGGTTTATGGATGTGGTGAGAGAGGACATGCAGGTGGTGGGTGTAACAGAGCAAGATGTAGAGGACAGAAAGATATGGAAGAAGATGATCCGCTCTGGTGACCCCTAACGGGAGCTGCCGAAAGAAGAAAAAGAAGAAGAAGAAGAACAAGAGTATAAATGAGGATTAACAAGTGTGTGAATTTATCTTAATTTCTGGTAGATCTAGTCTGAAAAATTTAATGTACAACTTTAGAGAACTAATGATTTTACTGTTTGAATCCATTCACTAAACCCACATAATACCATCCTAAACACATAAATTTAGCTTCGGAGGTGACTACAGCCTCTCCCACCAGGACTGGGTGCAGGATAGCATCTTGCATTGGACGGCATGCTCAACCACACACACATATGCATTCACACAAAATCAAGTTAAAGTCAAAGTCACCTTTAAACCCACTTATTTGGAATGTAGGGAAAAAAAGGAAGACACAGGGAGAATGTTTCAGGTCAGCACAGGCTAGACTGGCAAAGCTAAATACTGCACCACTGTGAGGAACTTAAATATATGAGAATAACAGGGTATTGACCAATAGCAATTTAACATCCCCAAGTGCACTATAGGTTTACAGAGATACTTCTCATTACTTGGGTCTGTTTCAACCCTCAACTAGGGTGTCCTATATCAGGTGTTTCAATGCTACCCACGATATTGAAGTGGGTTTGTTTCTTAGATTACAGTTTTCTTAGAAAGTCTCAAGACACAGAGCTGGTCACGACTAACAGCCATAAACTGAATTTAAACAGCATCCACTGCCACAAACTGGGATTGGAGATTATGATCAAACAGAATGTAGTATCCAATTTGGGATTAAAATGGTATAAATCAGAGACAAGCGAGAATTTGTAAACACAGTCCTCAAAAGCCTTAATGGTATTCAGCTTTAAAGACAGTGAAAGACAAAAAAATAAAATAAAATAAAAACCAATACTAAAGCAAAGGGATTCAAAACGTTTGCTCATGGCCACAAAAAATTTACAAGCACTATCAATTATGAATTTTGAAAGCTACTTTTAAAAATATTTTGACCATTTAACAACAGATTAAACTCTGAAGACTTGCTGCTTAGACAACTACTTGGCTTCTATTTCTTTGTTTTTAACAGAAGTGATGGTTTTTATACAGGCATTTCTTCTCATTTTGGATTTTTTAATTAAATACAAATTTTAGAAAGCCTACTACTTACAAATCATTATGACTATTATATTCACAAAGACATGTACAGTGTGACTGCATGGTGTTGCAGACCAATAATACTTTTGTCTTTAATTTAATTTAATTGGTTACATGTAACAACACATCGTTTCTGGAGGGTCAAATAAAAAGCACTTAAGAGGAGGCGATGTACATGTATTCATGCATGAATCCATTTGGGGATCTCTAATTTCACCTTCTTTTTTAGTACCCATTAAAATGATCAATATTTGTAGAGGTAAAATAAATAAAAAGTTAACTTCTGGCAAGTATGTCAAATGAATCTGATAACTAATTAAATTACTTTTATGATTGAAATAGACTACAATTTGCTTTAATTAACTTGGACATGTTATTATATGCATCTTGATAGAGTTAATGGAAAAAAATAAAAATAAATAAATCAGCAAAAATTGTGCTATGAAAGCCATGAATTTCACAGTGAATATACAGCACTCTCGAATGTGCTGCATGTCAGCGCCCGATTTATTAATTAGCAAAACAATGAAAAAAATCTAACTATGTTGTTTCTAAGCAAATAAAAAATGGCATATTCAGTAACGTACCGATGAAGTAAAAGACAAATTAGGAAACAAACGTCAATTAGTCAAGTACATCTCTCTATTATAAAAAAAATCTTGCGTCGATACGAGAATTTTTTCCTGTGACGAGGCGTGATCTTCGGAAGAGAGACAGAGAGACACTTTCACGTCCCGCGAGATGGACAAGTCACGTCATACTTACAACCTTTGGAATCAAGTCCCGTGATACACATGCAGAGCAGGTTAGAGATAATGGAAGTAGGAAAATTCGAAAGTAAAGATTGCATTAGCGCAAACAAACGGAAAATATTATTCTGTGAAATAACAGAACAGCGAAAAGAGATCGCATAGTGTTTGAGGATGTCTGGGGGACAAGAGAGACAAGACAATTGAGACAAAAGGACGGCTGCTGTACAGGCTTTTAAATGTCCAAAGCGCCGCATGTAATGCAGATCACACGGCACGGCAGCTGCACCAAGCCAGCAGCTGATCGAGAAAAGAGGAGGTAAAAAAAAAAACAACTGTTATTTATTTCCCATTGTATCACCATTTAAGAGGGGTTTCAGAGGAGCAGCCGTGTCTCCTTGGAGTGCGTTCAACCCACCTCTTCACAATGCCACGCAGTGCTTCATAAATATATGAACATGTAAGTGCTACATACTCTAGGTTGTATCTGGAGTCAGATGTGCCATCTGAACCTGTAAACTTAACTTATAAAATTAATAAATCGATCAACCTGAATACCAGCCTAGTAGCTTCTTACATCAAGCATGATACAATGTTGGGATATCACATATTCAAACAGCAAAGACCCGAGTCCACCTGGTGAGCTAGAGGAGTACTGTGACCTTGTGATCTAATAACATAAAATCAAGTCAAATAATTTATCATCATTTATTATCAAAAACTCTTACACATTTATAAATTTAGCAAGAAGGCAGGTTAAGTGGCTCTATTAAGACATAAAGTGAGCCAGCAGTGGGATAAGAATGCACAAACATCTGGGTTTTCATTTCAGAACGTTAGCCCACAATGACTGCCTTTTACACGTAAATAAATGGTTTCCAGGATCACCTGACTAGCCCTGCAACAGTCATTAGATACCTACCATCATGCACTGCTTCCAAGCCTAAAGGGATAATCTATCTATCCATATTACTAACCGAGAATGCTAAACCGGATGGACGCAGGGACATCCATCCATGGGCCGTAGCCGCAAAAAGACGTACTGCGCATGCACCCCAAGAAATGAGGCGCCGCGAGAGGTGGCTGCGACCACAGAAAAAAGGAGTGAGCACAGAAAAAAGGAGTCAAACGCAGGCGACGCACACAGCGCTGCACGAAACCCATTGCACACGAAACTAGCACACAAAAAAAAGAAGCCGCTCGCGCCCACCTGCAAGCACCCACACCCCCCCTACAAGCACCGGACGGGACACACACAAAGAGGACGATTCAACAAGCCCCTGGCACACAAAAAGAAAGAAGACGCTCGCGCCCCACCAATCCTCCCCCCCCCTCAGACGCCGGAAAAGCCCACAGCGCCGCACGAATCCCATTGCACACGAAACGGGACCCACACAAAGAGGAGGATTTAACAAGCTCCTAACGCACCAAAAAAAAAGAAGCCGTGACCGCCACGCCAAGCCCATTAGAGACGAGACATGGCACACGAAACGTTCACAACAACGACGAATCAGACCCACAAACACACTAACATCAATAAGAAGTGACACCCAAAGCCCCATTTCTAAAGGAACCGTCCATATTAAACATACTTCATCTCAACACCTTCACACTATGCAGCATAGGTGGATCTCCTTACAATAAACCACTATTAACCGTTCAACTGCAGAAAAGGCTCCATATTAACAGTGAGTGCGATCCTCCTTATTACTTATCCATATTTCGCACGCTGAGGAACAAACAAGTCATGAATACACGCTCACGGGTACAAAACGATTCGGCTCGGATAACGGGACCAAACACACGAACCCGCATGAAACAACAAAATATACGGCGGCGCATACAACGCGCTTCTGAAACTCCGGGAGAAAAAATGTCTCGGCTCCAAAAACGCAAAGCTCAACTAACCCCGTTACAGAGACGTGCCCAAATGGACAGACACAATGAACGTAGACGCATACAGCGCGCGTCTCAAAGTGCTGCATTGAAACAGGCACGAGTTCAAACCGAAAGACCTCGCGTCTCAGACATACAAAAACGGGAGCGAAGAGACAGCATAAATGAATGCAGACGTCTACAACGCGCACATGAACTGACAGAAAACAAGCAAGCAAGGCTCCAAAAACAGAAAGCTCAACTGACCGACATACAAAAACGGACAAGGCTCGATACAAACAATGCACGACTTAGACTGAAACGGACTTTTCGCACAGCACAGGCAAATCGATTACACCTCCAAAATAGCGCGTCCCAAATACTGGACATGCAACAACGCGCCTCTCAAACGCCACAAGCAAAACCTGCCCGTCGCGGACATCAACGCCAGACACCTGCTAAACGCTTGCGCCACTTGGCTGACAACGCGTTCAATAATGAGTGCACTATTGAGGAAAATTCATTGGGATTAATGAATGTCATTTGCAATCATTGTCATTCACTTAACTTCCCTGAAGAAACAACTGGCAATACAAATAATGAATTTACACGTTGTTGTCAAAAGGGTCAGATTAGACTGCCTCCTTTACATTCATATCCTGAATATCTACAGAAGCTTCTAACTAACGATGTGCCTGAAAGTAAAAACTTTATGAACTGCATTAGATCCTACAATAGTTCATTTTCTTTTGCATCTACCGGAGTACATATCAGGCCACCAAAAGGCAATGGCCCATGCTGCTTTCGCATATGTGGACAAATATGACATCCGTCTTGCGAAACTGTTAATTATTGATGAATGTACAATGGCATCCAGTCACTTACTCAACACCATTGATAAACTTCTACAAACGTTGATGAATTATAATATTCCCTTTGGAGGAAAAGTACTTTTATTAGGAGGTGATTTTAGACAATGCTTGGCTATTGTTCCACATGCCATGCGCTCAGCTATTGTTCAGTCCACCTTAAAATACGCAGACAATTGGCATTGCTTTCAAACAATACAGTTAGTACAAAACATGCAATGTCCAGATCCAGAATATAACAATTGGTTATTACAACTGGAAAATGGTACACTCACCAATACAGATGGACTTCACCCAGATATTATTACAATTCCCCAATCCTTTATCTGCGACGACTTTGTTACAGAGATATTTGGAACAGCAATCTCATTGGACCAAATACCCCTTTTAACACAACGCACTATATTATGTCCAAAAAATATTAATGTTGATCACATTAATAACCAGGTCATTTCATTACTTCCTGGAGAGGCACGGCTCTTTCTAAGCTCTGACAAAGTTGACTCTCATGATGACAATGAACATCTGAATTTCCCCTTAGAATATTTGAACACTATTAACCCGGCCGGATTACCACAACACAATCTTAGCCTTAAAAAAGGAACAATAATCATGCTATTAAGAAACCTTAACACTAAACAGGGTTTATACAATGATACACGTTTAGTCGTCTACACCATAACACACAATGTTATTCAAGCAACAGTTCTTACAGGATCACATGCTAACAATACTGTTCTCATTCCTAGAATTGACCTTACGAGTTCTGACCTAGAATTACCTTTTACATTGAAACGCCGACAGTTCCCCATTAAACCTGCATTTCCCATGACCATCAACAAATCACAAGGACAAACCATAGACAAGGTTGGCATCTACCTCTCTGAGCCCGTTTTTGGACATGGACAACTTTATGTTGCCTTCTCACGTGTTCGACGGTCATCTGACGTTAAAGTTAAAGTTATAAATGCTCCATGCCAAGGAAGACTCATTCAAGGACAGGACACCATCTTTACTACTAATGTTGTGTACAAAGAAATATTCCAATAAACCATTACTCTGTGCCAAACACTGTATTTTTTGCTTTCTATATGCATCATCCACACCTCCACACTATTCTATATCTCATTCATACATCTCACTCTTTGTCATGCCCCAACGCCAGGGGCTGGCGAGCTAAGCGAGCAAGAGGCTGAGCCCCCTAGTCTACTGAGAACTAATAAAATGAGTGTCTCATGGTTGGTCAGTCACTTCTGGGAACAGATCTTTTGTTGTACCCTGTTCCATGTGTGTCCTACTAGGTGGAGACACTGCAGCAATCCCAATGGAGGAATTAAATCTCTCGACTGGCTTTGGAACACATGGGAATTCCTAAAGAAGAGCTGGAATCTGTAAGATAGGGCAGGAAAATCTGAGCTACTACTGCTGTGACCCTCACTAGGAAAAGCGGTTTCAGATGATGAGATAAGATGAGATGAGGGAATACTTCCCCACCAATTTTACTTAACTCATGTATAATCCTACATTTAGAAATGTGAATTTTTTTCATTATATGGAGTTTGAGAGCCCTTCTTTCTGGTCGGGTCAAAGGGGTATTATTCTTGGCTTGGGCTTGCATTTGTAACCAGTGATCAGTTTTAAAGCATTTCAGGTAAACAATGATTTGTGGAGGAACTCTGTTGCAGCATGGCCTTGTATTTGCTTTGGGCATCCTTAATGGATTTGTCTAGATGATATTTCTTGTTTATACATTTTTGTTTTTACTTTTGTAAGTGTCCTCTTTAATGTTTCGCAACTTTTTCAACTTTTTAGAAAAACATGGCATGTCATTATTGTATTTGATAATTGTTTTCATTCAAATACAAGTTTCCTGACAAAAGCTTATTTGAGAAGTCATGATGTCTACCTGTATGTACTTGTCTAATCCATCAGAAACATCTCTGAATACCTCCCAGAGAGTAGAATCCAGTCTATCCTGTAGACTTCCCACAGCTTCTATCTTTTTAAAAGTGGCTAGACCTTATGGACTAATCCGAACCTTGACAACTGCTAACAAGGCAGCAAACTACCTAAAAACAGCTTTGCTATTATAGGCTGGGTGAAGAAGTCCATTTTTATTTGTATACTTTAAAGCTTGTTGAGAAAAACCAACTACAGTTTTGTTAAATGGGTCGAACATGCATTGGATTGGAGCAGGTGCACATACTGTATACATTTACTCTGTTTGACTAAATACAATGGATATGCATAACAATATGACAATATATTTACAAGAAATTCAGTGCCAAATGTATATACATCACAAAAATGCATCTGATAATATTGTAATACTAGTGCTCACCAAAACAGCAAATAAACACTTAAATGCAGACAGTCATCTCAGATACAAATTCCAACTGTGTGGCATCACACCCAGTTTGTTTTGCTACAATATAATGTACACAACATAAAATTGACAATCATCTTGGTTTTGTCATCATAAGGCAGACATGAGTGATTTGCAGCAAAGCCTTCTGCCTTTGTCCAAAGCTTTCGGCGTGTCACATCATGCGCAGCTCAGTTTAGTTCAAATACAGTCTAAATATGGCTCTTCAGATGCTTTTGTTTTTAATTGCTAGGATAACTGCTCTTGCTCATGCACTGCAAATACTACATATGGTATCAAACAAAGGACAAGTAAGCAAAATTTTTAATTATATTAAGTCAAGCACCTTAACAGATACTACAGAATCACCCTAATGAATATGGCTAGACTCTTCTGGTAAAGTATTAGAGAAAGTTTACACAGGAGGAATAGTCAGAGTGGTTGACCTTTATAAAAGTTATAACAAAAAGAGTTTAATTTTTGGAGTCTAGTTAGAGGCTAAGACACTAAAAATTAAATAAATATTTTAACAGGCTATGATAGCACATAGAAATATATATACTTAATTTTAAAGGGTTGTCTTTCATTTCCACTAGTGTTTTGTTAAACATACATTGAAGGGTTGGATAGCTATGTTATATGGGTTGGAGACGGTGGCACTGACCAGAAAGCAGGAGACAGAGCTGGAGGTAGCAGAGTTAAAGATGCTAAGATTTGAATTGGATGTGACGAGGATGGATAAGATTAGAAATGTGTACATTAGAGGGTCAGTTCAAGTTGGACGGTTGGGAGACAAAGTCAGAGAGGCGAGATTGTGTTGGTTTGGACATGTGCAGAGGAGAGATGCTGGGTATATTGGGAGAAGGTTGTTAAGGATAGAGCTGGCAGGTAAGAGGAAAAGAGGAAGGCCTAAGAGAAGGTTTATGGATGTGGTGAGAGAGGACATGCAGGTGATGGGTGTAACGGAGCAAGATGCAGAGGACAGAAAGATATGGAAGAAGATGATCCGCTGTGGCAACCCCTAATGGGAGCAGCCGAAAGAAGAAGAAGAAGATACATTGAAGGGTTGGATGTAATTAAAATAAAATATGAACCTTTCACCTTCATTTATTACATTTAGCATGCTGAATAAACTACTTTATCTGTGTGTTTTAGATGAGGTTGTAATCAATGAAATTTTATATCAGATCAAGCAGGTGTTAAGTTAAAACGTACTTATGCATCACTGACCAGGACGGAGTATCAACAAACAGTGTGAATATAAATAACCTCAGTCCAAGAAATGCACACAATTTACACATGTAAGTAACTCTAATAAGATAGATAGATAGATAGATAGATAGATAGATAGATAGATAGATAGATAGATAGATAGATAGATAGATAGATAGATAGATAGATAGATAGATAGATAGATAGATAGACACCAAAATTATGATACACTACCTGGTGACAAACAGTACCTCAGATTTGCAGATTAATACAGAAGTCCTTGTGACTTTACATGGCACACTGCTGTCTGACAGCTCCTCTGACCTATAGTAGATTCAATTCAAATGCCTATGTGGCATTTGCATGTGCTGCCCTCTTAAATTTGATTTTCACTTGACATTCTAAATATTTTCTTTTTAGAGTACCATACCTGGTGACACTAAATTGGACCAATGTTAATTTAAGGCAGAGACACATGCGATGGTTTGACTGTCAGTGCACGTTTATTTCTTACTTTTTGCTAAATTATACCAAAGCAAACTCTATCTCCTTCAACTTTGTAATGAAGTAAACACATTTAAAAGATGGATGAATGGACACAACAGCTCTCTGTGCTTCAGCAGCTTATAATTTTAAATAAAATATTGATATATTTATTTATGATAAATACAGTAAATTATATACTGTATTTATGAACATTTAGAATAGCCAGAACTACTTTGCTATACCAAAGTAGCATAGCAATGCTGATACCTGCTACTTAAATGTGTTTTGTAGTGTGCATCTCATTTACGATAACATGATACTCAGAATGACAGAAATGTATTTTTTCAGCCCTTCAACAAGTTTTCTGCAAAACTTTTCATACTACCAGCCGAAGTTTAAAGAGGTGTTTCTGCATTGTATCCATCCATTCATTCATCTTCCTAACCAGAGATGCAGGGCAGCTTGACCCCATCGCAGCAAGCATCAAGTACAAGGTAGGAACAATCCTTGAATGGTGAGACAGTCCATCGAAGGATGAACACACACACACACACTCAAGGGCCAAATTCACCTAACCTGCATGTCTTTGAACTGTGGGAGGAAACTGGAGTACCCAGAGGGAATCCACATGGACAAAGGAAGAATATGAAAACTTCACACCGGATACACCAAAGAAGCTAACCTCGGTCCACTTACTGAGAGGCATCAGTGCTACCACAATGCCGCCATGCCTCTTATAAGTGATAAGATTTTGTGCATTCTATGACAAAACTTTGCAGACACAAATCGTTTACCACAACTTTACCCACTTCATGTAGATGCAGAGGAGGACTCTCTTAATATGAAGTATAGCTACAAGTAAAATCCCAAACTAGCATACAAGTGGAAAATCTATATGCAAATATAAATAAGAAAAAGATGGTATTTTGTCATGCAATGTCATGTTATTGTGCAAACTCATGTGTCTGTGTGGTTGCATTCAACATCATAAGTTGACTGTATGCTTCTGATATTATGCTATCATGAAAGGAAAAGTGAGACCCACACTTTACAGCTGTTGCAGTGGTTTGTCAAGCAGACCATTTAATTCTGACACACCACAATCCAGCTGTAACAGTTCATGCTATATGTGCCACTGTAATAACCTTTAAAGACTACATAACATATAATAAGCTCTTTAAGTCCAAATCTCAAAGAACAGGGTCAATCCAAGTAGTATATCGGAATCAGTCATTGACCAAGCACTGGTCCATCACAACATAGCCATGCTCATATGATAAATTTAGAGTCGCCAATTAACCTAACCCATACACCTCTGGGCATGTTAAAGCAAAAACCAGAGTACCCGAAGAAAAACCACAAACAGAGCTGGGGAGAATGTTCATACTCTACACCAATAATGACCAGGCACAGAATTTCAAAGCTGAGTATACTCTGTCTTTTAGCTGGTGGAACCGAACACCTCTTAAAAATTTAAATGCAAAGAAGGTAGGTTCCAGTAGCACAAGATTCTATATCAGAGATGTTAGTTAAAATTTACAGACAACACAAATAATGTACATTATACAAAGAGCCTACAACATTTACTCTTCTTTAATACAATCACAATACAAAATACAAATTCTGTGTTCACTCATTGCCTATGTAGAATTTGCACATTCTCATGGCATCATTGGGTTTTCTTCCATTGTGCTCCAATTTCACTCCCACATCCCAGAGTCATACTGTATGTGTTACATTCACTGGTGCTTCTAAATTGGCCAGGGTGAATGTGAGTGTTTCATACCTATTCTCCAAAGTTGTCAATATAGGCTACATCACTCCATGACTGTAAAAAGAACTAAGCAGGTTTGAGAATGCATGTATGCATTATAATTTATTTATTGTGGCAAAGTGGTCAGTGCTCCTGCCTCATATCTCCAAGACACAGGGTTCTGATCCTAGAATAGTCACTGCCCATGTGTAGTATGCACATTCTCCCTACATCTGCATAGGTGGTTCTTAAGGTACTCCAGTTTTTCTCCCATATTTCATAGATGTGCAGGTTAAGTTAAAATTTGACTTCAAAATGGCTTTGTAGGAATGAGTGAAAGGTAAGTGTGTGTCTCATTGTGTGTGTGAAAGGACACATGCAATAGACCAGGGCTTAGTCTAGTCCTGGTTTATGCTTCGTGCCTGATGCTGCTGGAAAAACCTCTGGGACCCAGCAACCCTGAATCAGATTAGACAGGTCTGATGGGCAGATGGAAGAATAGACAATGTATTAAATCACCAATCTTGTTTTATCCCTTTCATACTAAAGTCTGTAAGAGTATAAACTGTATATGATTGACAATGTTAATAACATTTGCAAGGTATGACAGAATGTAAATAAGCATGACTGCACAGTCTGGAATGGGTGTCTCAGAGTGGTGGATAGATTCACTGACATTATACATCCTCTCTGAATGCAGACAAATGAGGTTTAATGGAGAGCTGCGAGCAGAGTACAGCTGTGCCCTTCCTTTGAGGTTAAATAAACTCAATTCTTTTAATGCACCACTAAATAGTATAAAACAATATTGTTTGGTCCCTTAGTAGTATTTTAAAATTTTTGTTGCAACAAATATAGAATAATTGGAGCTGTCATTGTTCCAGTCTTCTCTTTAACATTATTTTTTTCCCCATTTACCTTGTATTAAGGTATATTACAGCACGCCATTTTCAAATTACCTGAAGGACACACACTGAGCCACTTGTACAGCCCTAGTAATGCAGCAGACCTTATGGTATGAATCACTTATGTGCAGCCATAAATAGAAATATACTTGTTATTCAAAACAAGTATGCCCTATATAAACAGAAACAGGACATGAAGCCCATCATGCACAAAATCTGCAACTTGTTCATGTGCATTGATTTAATAAAAACGTTAACAGATTAAAGAAACAAGCACAGCCCTTTAGATTTTTTCTTCCCTTTTTGAATTTAAGTATTCTAGGCTTAGCCAATTTATGCATGTCAATGTACAATACACTTAATTCTCGAGAGCAGTGGATCTTCATTTCAGTCCTGGATGACTGCAGAGGTTTCTAGTTATTGATCGAGCTAATTAATTAATTTCAACTCAATCGCTGGATTTAACTTAACTTCTTGTTTAATTAGATCTTGCCCTGCAATCTCAGAAATTACCGACAGTGCAACTTCTGCTACGGTATACTACAAAATTTAGAAAGTTGCTAAATGCTGTAAAAGCTCTTACTGCATTTGACTAAAAATATCTGTCCCTCTATCCTTGCTGATCTTTTTCAGTCTTCCCCTATTCTATCAACACTAGATAGTCTTGTTGACTATTACAACTCAGCCCTACTTTCAGCAGTAGATAAAACAATTCCTTTAAAAAATAAGGTTTCCTGTAAGCTTCCAGTATTACTGTCTATGAAAGCAGCTGGCTGATGCCTTGAGTGAATGTCACTGTGCATAGTCAGGCTTTCTTTGGCCATCCTAGGGCTTACAGGGATGCACTAACTATAGCCAAGAATATGCATTATGGCAGAATAATAGAAGGTGGCCATGATAACTCAAGGGTTTTGTTCTCCGCAGTTAATAAACTACTTCTACCTGCATATGGCCCTATTACCTCCTCCAATGAAGTCTGTAAAGTTTCCTCCACATTTTCCATAATAAAATTAAAAATTTAAATAATTCAACTAACATAAATCCATCACCCATTTATATCTTTACCTGTCTTCCCATTCCATCCAGGCCTTTTTCTAAATTTTCACCAGTCACATCTGCATTTGTCAATGACCTCCTTTGTAAGATAAGGCCCACTACCCTGTGTATTGGACCCAAACCCCACCACACTTCTTAAATCCTGTCTTCATGCTATAATCCTGTCTGTTCCAAAATAATAAATATGTCCCTTGACACTGGCTTTGTGCCAGCCAATTTCAAAATCGCTTGTGTAACCCCACTGTTAAAAAAATATAGTCTTGATGCTGACAGTCTTAACAATTTTTGGCCAATTCCTCACTTAACTCTTCTGTGAAAAGTTCTTGAGTGTGTTATAGCCTTCCAAATCACCAATTGCTTAACTTCTAATAATTTAATGGAACCCTTTCAGTCTGGTTTCTGGGCACAGCACAGCTGTGAAACTGCTCTATTTCAGGTAACTAATGATTTGCTTATGGCAGCAAACTCTTGGCAAACCAGCATATTAATTTTGCTAGACCTCTATGCAGCTCTTAACACATTCAGATATGACATTCTACTGCCCAGAACAGAGAATATGCTGTGTATCTCTGGCATTGCCGTCCAGTGGTTTAAGTCCTATCTGAGTGATAGGCAAGAGTTTGTTAGTCTTGGCAACAGCAGGTCTAGCTCAGCGCCAGTCACACAAGGAGTTCCTCAGGGCTCTGTCCTTGGCCCTCTGCTTTTCTGTATCTATCTGCTTCCCCTTGGTCATATTATTCATAGCTATTGACTGGGTTATCATTTTTTGCAGATGGTACGCACTCTATTTCAGTGTTAAAATAGAAATGTCATCAGAGCTTTCTCACCTCACAACTTGCATTAGTGAAATTAAAACTCGGATGGAGCAGAACTCTTTAAAATTAAATTACAACAAAACTGAGCTCCTGCAAATTGGTACTGAAGCGCAACTTAATAAAATGAGCTCCTTCTCAGTCACTGTTGATGGTGATCTCATCAGACCTTCTTCTAATGCAAGGAATCTTGGTGTCATTTCTGATTCCTCCCTTTCTTATTCCTCCAGTAAATCACATTAAGAAACATCTTACTTCCACCTCCATAATATATCCCATATTCGCTCATTCCTCTCATTTTCTAATGCTGGGAAACTTGTCCATACTTTTATCACATCCCGCATCGATTATTGTAACTCCCTACTGGCAGGTGCTGCTACTAATCTTATATCACAGCTCCAGTTGATTCAAAACTCTGCTGCAAGAGTCCTTACACGAACCAGCAACAGCAAGCACATAACACCCATCCTGCTTCACCTTCAATGGCTCCCTGTGTCTTACAGGACTGAATATAAAATTGTATTAATAACCTACAAAGCTTTAAATGGCCTTGCACCGGACTACATCAGTGACCTTCTCCATCACTGTTCTCACGAAGGTCCTCTGATTCTGGCAATCTTGTTGTGCCCCACATTAACCTGCACTCTATGGGTGACAGGGCCTTCAGCTGTATAGCGCCCAAACTTTGGAATGACCTCATTAAATTAATGAAATTAGCAGAACTCCATTAATTCTTTTAAAAAAAATTTTTTAAACTCATCTGTTCAGGAAGGTGTTTAACTTAACCTAACATTCTGCACGCGTCTTTCAGTTAACCTTTTAGTCCAGATGCGCTGTTTAATTTGTGCATGTGCTATATCACAAATTAAGCTATTTGTTCAGGTTTTACTTTTAGTATTGCATTTAGTATTTTACTCTGGTTTATTGTATTTTATTCTATTTAATGCTTTATATATCCTGTATTTATCTGTGTTTAGTGTTCTATGTGGATATAGTTTTTTATCAAATGTTACATATACCCTGCTGTTTTTTCTGATACTCTGATGCGCCTTGTACATGGGAAAGGTGCAATATAAATAAAATGTATTATTACCATTATTAGATAGATAGATAGATAGATAGATAGATAGATAGATAGATAGATAGATAGATAGATAGATAGATAGATAGATAGATAGATAGATAGATAGATAGATAGATAGATAGATAGATAGATAGATAGATAGATAGATAGATAGATAGATAGATAGATAGATTTATTATTATTATCATTATTATTACTAGGGGGCTTTGCTCACCAATCCCCATGCGGGCGCTATGCGCTAGCCACTTCACGACTCTGCAGCTCGCGTATTGGGAAGCGGATATACAATTTAAACAGATTGTTATCTTCATGGGAATTGTTACATATGCATAATAGACCCAACTATTTTACATTACAGCAAGTAATTAACCATAGTAAAAAATAATAATACATTGAAAGAAATTTATTTTTCATGTTGCGTTAGAGGTATTCATTGCATTATATATTTTTGTTCTGTTTGACTTTGAAATACTTTTTAAACTTACACTTTTACTGTAAAACTTTTCGTCAATATCGCTTGAATTTTGATTCCGTGAGTTACATCGTGACAACGCAATGTATAACTGCCCATGAGTTATGATTGTTTCTTTCTCTCTAATTGTCATAGCAAAAACTATTCTAACTGTAAACGTTTTAATACAAATGGAATATCAAGATATCCTTTGGTGTCTAATGTTTTCCGCGGAAGATGTACTATATTACCTTTCTTGTCGCCTGTTAAAATTTAATAATGTCAGAATTGTTTCACTAATTTTGAATACAACTAATCTTGTCCTATTGCATAGCACATCACTCAGACATAAATTATGCAATAACATTATGATACATCCTTCTTTCAACAATAATTCGGTCACTGGAAGACCGGACGGTGTTAACGGTTGTAGATATTCTATGGGATATTGTAAGTTGGTGTTTTCACCTTCCACACAATCACCGCCAACTGTTTCAGCATAGTCTGTTGATATGCATTCAACCAATATGTCGTGTAACCGATCGACAATTTTTATGTAAATTTGTTTGACTTCCTCGTTTCTCGGTGCTAGGGTTGCCCATGTACTCATTTCTTCATTAATTCTTCATTAAGATTTGGACATAATAAGTCTTCTATTATTGGGAACTTAAAGTGAGGAAAACGTGAAAATTTCTAAGAGCTGAGAGCGCAGGAACTGTGTCTAACAAAAGCATTCACATTAATGAGAGGTGAGAGGACCATTAACTGGGCCGTTAACTGTAAATGGTTGAGCGGAGGGCAGGACTTGAGAAAATCTCTTGGCAATAGTCTTATCTAGTCTCAAGATTTTTTTTTATAATAGAGAGATTGTTATTATTAAATTAGCCAGTACAATTTTTGGCTTCATTTTTGATTCTTAACTGTTAGGTTTTTTTAACAGCAACCAGTTCATTTGAAATATTAATAAAAGAATGCTAATAGAAGACTTGCTAAATTGTTACTGTTTGTAGATGTATACTATTAATTATTTTTATGAGAGAAAAGGTGAGAGTTGCAAAAGTTAATGGATTGAGGAGTACCAATCCAGTATTGTATTTCTGATTGTTTCAGAAAATAACAAGAACTGCCTTTTAAATAAGAATGGAAGCCAGCTGCCATTTTTGTCTCTGTTGGAACTTAGTCTGAGATCCTTGCCTACTGCACTGTTCCCCTGTGGCTGAAGGTTTTCACCCCAACCAGTTCCTGCTTTCAAGTGAGCTTTTATACCAATCACATAATCCACCAGCTTTTATACCAATCACATAATCTTCATTTTCTATAGCACCATTAGCAGAATGCACAATCACAAGGTGCCTTCTGCAGTAAGGAAGAATATAATACATTATTAAATTTAATAACTGAAGAGTATAATAAAGGAAAGTAAAAGTTACTCACTTACTCAACTCACATATAATCCCAAAAGTGAAAAAGGTATTGTCCTCCTAGGAAACACAACCCAATTAAAGGAATAATTAGGATCAGCTGTTTGAATACTTTAATTAACTATCAGTCTTGATTTAGACAAATCTCACTCAATGTAAATGTGATTAATATTGGCCCTGTCCATAAGAGTAAAACTATCAGCACATAGATTCTAAAGAATCCAGGTGAATGTGTTTGTAAAAAATGAAAATAATTCACTTTCAGTAAAAAATCTGTCTGGAAAGGGTTAAAAAAACATTCTACAGCCATACAGCTCCAAAGAACTACAGTTATATCAATTTTGTCCCAGGGAGTTGCAAAATCTAAGAGAAAGGCATACAATTGTCTATGACATCTTAAGGAACCCTTGGTCAACAAGTGGGGATGCAGGCCTCTCATCTTGGTTAAGGTTAGTGTTCACCAGTTCTACATTAGTAAGACATTTGACTTAATTAAATCCATAACAGACAAGCAAGGCAGAAAGCACTGCTCACTATTAAGACCATAACCAGTCAATTTAAGTTTGCCAATTTGTCTACTGAAATTCTTCAACATATCTAAAACAATCTTCTCTTGACAGGAGAGATAAATATATACTGAATGCTTCGGAAAATATGGTGCCCAATCCGTGAGCCTTGGCCATCTATGGTAATGGTAGAGTCATCGTTTACAAATGCTTCACATCATTAGGGCTTGAAAAGCATTCAATCACTAAAGAATCCTTGAATCCCATTTTTGGGCAGAGAATTCATTTGCAGAAAGTCAAGGCATTCATGAGCTGAAGCACAGTAAGGATGGGCACCAAGACAATGATCTCACAACACTAACAAGTCTGCATCAAAATGGTTGAAGAAAAACAAAAATGTTTTTGGAAAGGGTTAAGTCAAGTCTCCTGAGATATCTTGACAGGGTAAGGAGTAGGCAGATCTCACTGAGAAACCCATACATATTCCTGACATGAATTAATTCAATAAGGAAGACAGAGCCCAAATTCAATCACAGAGCTGAGAGACTGATATTTACTAGAGGAAATTTCCATTTACAGTTACTGCCATTAAAATATGGTGTGACCAGTTACTGAGTATAAGAAGGCATTACTTTCACAAGATACCGGGTATTGCATAGGAAACTGAAATACATTAAATAAGAATTGAGATTTTGTTTTATTTTCTATCTCGGGGTCCCTTATATCTATCATTATGTTTTGGTTGAAGATCTGGAAACATTTACCGTAAAACACGTGAAGTGTATGCAGAAAATCACCTGGGGCAAATCCTTTATTTTCAGCTGTGAATCAAGGGTTTTTTATTCACCACCCACTACTGAATAATTGTGTGACTCTGATCAGCTCACTTGACGTGCATGGCCTAAATTTATAAAACATTCAGTGGCCACTTTATTTGGTTTATTTACCTAGTGTGGCCTGTAGATTGCGCTCCTGCCACCCAAAATCAACAAAGGACAGACACAGGGCACAAGTTCAGCAAACGCCTTCCCCCATTTCCCACCTATACAGCACAGTTCACAGAACCAAAAACACAGCAAAAAACATTCTTTTCTTCTTTTCCTTTCTCTTTCTCTTCCTCTCTGGCCACCTCCACTCCTCCTGGCAAGCTTCATCTCCCTCCATTCCAACTCTGGCCCCAGAGTAGTGGCTACTGGCTCCTTTAATAGGGCTCCCAGTGACCTTCTTCCGCAGCACTTCTGGGTGTGGTGGAAGTGCTGCAACAAAGGGTTCAGCAGTTCCTGCAGCACCCCTTGGTGGCCTCCACGAAACCCAACAGGGCTATGTCAAACTCCAAACCCCATAGGACCCTATAGGAATCTAAGGCACCGCTGCAAAGCAGGGGGGCTACCACCTAGCGCTCCAGGGGAGGTAATGCCCTGAATAAGCTCGCTCCCCTTCCACTGTAGAGGTGTCCCAGCATGGGTAAGGACACCAGCTGACTGCCACACTAGTTATTGGGTAGGTCAACCTTTCGCCTCCAGAGCAGCCAAATTGTTGGTGTCATGGATTCAAAACAATCAAGGAAATGTTCCTTACCTGACAGTAGGGCTGGATGATATGGACTATAAATAATTTTGCAATATGTTTAGACTATTTTGTGATACACAATATATACACATCCTTCAACATCTGCAATAAGATGCTGCAGATGTTCTATCAGACAGTTGTGGCAAGTGCCCTCTTCTACGCGGTGGTGTGCTGGGGAGGCAGCATAAAGAAGAAGGACATCTCACGCCTGGACAAACTGGTGAGGAAGGCAGGCTCTATTGTAGGCATGGAACTGGACAGTTTGACATCCGTGGCAGAGCGACGGGTGCTGAGCAGGTTCCTGTAAATCATGGAGAATCCACTGCATCCACTGAACAGTATCATCTCCAGACAGAGGAGCAGCTTCAGTGACAGACTGAGGAGATTGTTCTTCCCCCACACTATGCGGACTCTTCAATCCCACCTGGGGGGATAAACGTTAACATTATACAAAGTTTTTGTCCGTTTTACCTGCATTTTTATCTCTCTTTAATTTAATATTGTTTTTTTATCAGTATGCTGCTGCTGGAGTATGTGAATTTCCCCTTGGGGTTAATAAAGTATCTATCTATTATCTATCTATCTATCTATCTATCTATCTATCTATCTATCTATCTATCTATCTATCTATCTATCAGTATTTTGAAATCTTCCCTAAGGAACTGTATGTCTGCATTAAGTCATTGTTGTTTATATTCATTTGTGGTTTCTATTGGAAAAATCTTAACGTTGTATCCAAAACAAGTGGAAAAATCACAACCAAGTTAAATTTAACAAAGCAGTAGTCATTCAAACCTGGTAATTGCACAGAACATTTCAAAACAACATCAATTAAAGTGTATAATGTTTGTGACAACAGGTCACTTCACTGTGACAAACCACTCTGCAGAATAACAGTCACTTCACATTACATTAAACAGGACATGTTATGTATTTTTTCAGCTATTTTGTGCTATTTTTTTCTGAACCAATTCATCCTGTTTCATCATCTAACTCAACAAAAAAACGCACTTTCACATTTCACTCCTTTCTCTCTCTCTCCAGACTCTTTCACACCCCAGATACAAAAACACACGTCTTATCTACTGTATATGCGTCACACGCATTTGCACAGGAGAGTGGTCGGATTGGGAGGCAAGTGTGTTTGACGTATATATATGTGAATTTTTTCCATTTTGGGTCTATGAGAGGCAGAGAAGGGAAATGGCAAAATGAAGCTCATGCCGGTACCTTAAAAAAAACCTCCACAATAATTTGTACTCATTTACTACAACCCACATAGAAAAGGCCACGATGCACCGATTATATTTGATGTATCCCACAGCCCTACCTGACAGCATCTCATAGTTCCACCAGATTTTTCACCTATCCATTCAAGCTTCATATCTCCTGCTTGAATGCACCCCAAACATGTGCTCTGCTGAATAGAGACCTGGAAATTGTAAAGTAAACTCAAGTCACAGTCTTGTTTGAAAAACCAGATTGAGATGATGTTTACTTTGTAAGATGTTGCATTATCTTGCTGAAAGTATCAATCTGAAAAGAGTGAACTCCAGCCAGAAAAGTATGCACATAGTCAGCATTAATGCATAGGTATGCTTAGGAATTCATACAATGCTTAATTGCTATTATGAGGCCAAATGTGCACCAAATAAACACATCATTACAATACCACCACCAGCCTGTAGCGTTGACACAAGCCAGGATAGATCCATGTATTCATGCTGTTTTCATTAAATTTTGAACCAAACTAGTAAGACATTTTTCCAATCTTCAAATCATCCTATTTTAGATGATAACATGGCCACTGTTCATAGCTGACTTGATGAAACCCAACATAGTCTTTATGGCGCAATGCGTCATGCATTCAGAGATGCCTTTCTCCATATGATTGTTATAAAGAGTTATTATTTGAGCTTGTGTGGCCCTTCTGTCTCCTTGAATGAGTCTGGTAATTCTCCACTGCTTTCTCTGATGAACAAGGTGTTTGCAATTATAGAACTTCTGCTCACTGAAAATTGTTTTGTTTATCACTACATTCTCTGAAAGACTGTGGCGTATGAACATTCCCAGCATCTCAACTGTTTCTGAGATACTGGAACTTTCACTTGTGCCAATAACAATATCAGTCCTATTGATCACATCTCTTGCTCATTCCAGTGTTTGGGCTACCAACAAGTAAAGTCTGTGATCACAGCTGCATAAGACAGGTAAAACACATGCCACCTTCCCCATATGTTCTGCAGAGTGTTCTTTATTTTGTCTGAATCTGCGTCTTTGGAAATGTATGCCCAAGACAAAGTCAAACTGCAGTATTTGATTAAAAGCAACAAGTAAGGTCATTAAGTGGAAGATTGTGGTCCCTCCCTGTGTGGATAGCGCTTTGAGTACTGAGAAAAGCGCTATATAAATGTAATGAATTATTATTATAATAATTATTATTATTATTATTAAGGTGGAAGGAAAAAAAAATCAGTGCAACAGCCGTATGAGGACTTGGTTCTTAAAAAGCTTCATCAAATCTTCCTTGATCGTAAAATGCCACTACATTTTAAATTTAATTTTAGCTCTGTGACACTAAACAGAATCTTACGATGTCCAATAAAAAACTTACAGATATAAGTGATAATTGTACCCTCAGTAATTAGTCTGTTTAATGAGAACAGGTAACCAACATACATGTCCATGGCAGATTCATACAAGCTACTACTGTAAAAAGATGAGGGAAGTATTTTAGCATATCTATTGCATGTGTTGGTATTTATGCTTAATATCTGTATGCCTGTTGGTGGTGTTCAAACATATGTTGCTCCTTATACTGCCCTTTCTCTTTCCTTGTCTTTTTATATTTAAAGCTTTTGTCTATGTAAGTTTATTGTTGATGCACAAACTTAATGAATTTCTCTATAGGGGATAATAAAGTTGAGTTGACTTGTATGCTATGCTGTATATGGTAAGCTGGACCCAACTGATAAGTTGTTTGGAGGACCTAAAATTGGTTACTGAGTGCATATGCAAACAATTGCTCTGTAACCGTTAAACAAATGGCAAAAAATATTTTTAGTTTGATAATCAGTGGTATAATAATGTATTTTCTCAAACCCACTTAATCCAGTTCAGGCTTACAGGAGGGTGAGAACATTCACCTGTAACATTGGGTGCAAGGTCAGAATCTATCCATTGCAAAGATCAACAGTCCAGTGCAATGTCCATCCATCCATCCATCCATTATCCAACCCGCTGAATCTGAACACAGGGTCACGGGGGTCTGCTCGAGCCAATCACAGCCAACACAGGGCACAAGGCAGGAACCAATCCCGGGCAGGTGCCAACCCACCGCAGGACGTGCAATGTCCACTCCATGTCCATACTCACAACAGTTGAATTCAGAATCACTTTAAATAACATATATATATATATATATATATATATATATATATATATATATAAAATACTTTTTAAAAACCATGCTTATATTAAGTTAAAAAGTGTACTAAAAAGTAAAAAATAAGTCCTCTCATACATCACTCGTAAAATAAAAGTGTGGGCACTTTTGCCCAGATTTTATTGACTGATGAAAAGCGCCCACACTTTTATTTTACGAGTGATGTATGAGAGACTTATTTTTTACTTTTTAACTTAATATAAGCATGGTTTTTAAAAAGTATTTTTTTATATATATATTATGTTCAACTTTTTAGTCTTGGGTTTGTTTTAGTATAATTTGTAATCAATATTTTAACACTTCCTTCACTATTTCTAGCGCCATCTATTGGTGAAATCTTTAACTATTCTTCATATGAAAATTTCAATTCTTAATTAACATGTATCAATTAGTGAAACTGATTATTGATTCATGTATTGTCATCGGAAGTGAGTAAGTGTGCAAAATTTCAAGTCATTTGGACAATAGGAAGTGGGTTAAATATCAATTACAAGATTTGTACCAGACAACAAACAGGTGAAGTTAAAAGAAGCATGGTAATAAAAAACAATCCAAAAAAAAACCTTGAGTGCCCATCCTTAGCATTTGGGATGAAATCCAGAGTACTTGGGGATAATATATGCCAACTCTATGCATGCAATAATGGATTACAGTATTTGAATCTAGAATGCTGGGCACAAGAGGCTGCAGAACTAACCATGTGCTAACAAAACACCCCCCACCACAATTTACTTTGTAAAAATAAATAAAAAATAGGTACTTCTGAATTGATCTCAATTAAAACTTTAGATATCTAACTGACTGCCGATTTTCACATTTGAAATATAAGGTGAAGGCATTTAAAAACAAACCCGACTTTTTGTTAATGCATACAAATTTTGCTTGCACTAAGCAGACTAATCAATATACAGTGTGATGCAATGCATTAGGCAATTGAGCCCATCAATTTCAAGTTGAGAAGCCTATTATCTAAAGGATTATTGGCCTCCTTCTACTGCTGTAAGCTCCCTGCTCTTCTATTACTTAGCATTTTACTGTAATAAAATTGAAAGGGTAGAAATTAAATGGAAGGAAGCAGATGGGTAACCACAGCAGTAATTGTTCTTGTGCACCAACTCGGTCCTCTTCAAAGCTTATTCTGTGGAGGCGATTTCTTTTATTCCATTCTTTAACTTTTAATGGAATAATTCTAAACATTTTAAAAAATTGATGGGCACATCACACAGGGGTGTGGTGTACTGTAAAAATTTCTGCAAAGGCTTATTCAAATCCTGTTCAAAAGTGTACCGCTTTTTAAATATGGTAAACTCAAAGTGCAGGAGAGACAATTTTAAAAAATCACTTATTGGACATTCTAATGTTAAACAGGAAGATGCAAATGTCATTTTGATCTGATTGATGACTAGCAGAGCTGAAACACCCAGCGTTGCCCAGGAGGGAAATAAAGTGTTTTTTTGTTTTTTTTTATTATTTGAGAAAAATATAATTTAAAAAAAAAACAACTTTAAAAATAAAAACAAATTAACAAACAATGAAGACTCACTAATGTGCTTGTCTTGCGGTCTTGTATGTAAGTTATCATCCAGTTTATGCTCAGAACCAGCCAACTCTATTTAATTTCAAAAGCAACAGGGGCACAGTGGGGCTCAAACATAGAGAATGCTGGCAGTCACCTCCAGTTCGCCCTCTGGTGGTTGTTCCGAGTGTCAACTGGACGATAACTTGCATACAAGGCCGGAAGATCACAACCCCACCCTACCCAGAAGGGAGTGGGTTAGTGTTGATTTCATCCTACAGTATTTTTAGTTGACCAATGAGAAACATGTGTACCAAGTGTCATGAAAATCGCTCCAGCCGTTCGGTTGTGACACATACACAAACATTGACTTTTATATATATATAGATTAAAAATATATATTTAGAATTTATATGTTTCCTATTTGTTGATTGAGACAGAGGAAACATCTTTTTTAAATGCCTGCAGATAATTCCCTTAAGTTCATATTTGGATAAGACATGATTAAACCAGAAATATACCATATTAAGACCAGGAGCTGCACTGAGATGTAAATGAATGAATAGCTTCCACTGCCAACCCCTTTTTCAAAACCATGGGATCATCTATTAAAGCACTTCTAAGAAATCACTGCATACTGCTGGACAAAAAAATTAGATGTATACACTGACCATAACACCTTGTGCTGCAGCAGGGAAAAAAAATCATGCAAATTTGTATAGAATATTTCAGCCTTTTGGATAAAATCGGTTGGTTCAAAGAGGCAAGGAGAATGCAAGCTTCCCAAAGAAAACCTAAGGTGTGGTCAGTTTACAGGCCTTCAAAATATGTACAAATTTTGTCTTTGTGTGAGCCTCTCTCTGAAAATGAGGTGACATACTGCTGTTTTTTTTTATAACTCCTTTTCCATGTTTCCCATTTTTGAATGTCCCATTTTGAAAAAGGTCATTCCATGTTCCAAGTTTCCAGGTTTGACTGATCCTTGTTCTTTTCAAGCTGATGAACATGCTGTTCACAATGTACAAAAGATTTTATACTGTATTGGGTTTAAATGTCACTTTTAATATTCCATTCAGCAGAAGGGTTATAATCCTGAAGAACAGTGTGTGCACCAGGTGTATTGTATTCTCTTTTAACTTTATTTTCAGATTTTACTTTTAGTACAGCTGCTCAAATATTGCATAGCTGCCATCTTTATACAGTTCTTTAATACGCTTAATTCCTTTTTTGTTCTATATCCATCTTCATATTAGCCTACTCAGGAAGAGAAATGTCCTGTTAGGATTAAAACAGTGTTCCACCCGGTTTTTCTTTAGTTGTTTATTTTCTGCGATCCTATACACTTATCAAATTTTTGCTTTTTTCTGGTTTTCTCTATGCCTTTACTCTCTATTGTCTTCAGCTGTAATTATTTGACATGACTTTTTAAAATCCTCATTTGGCTCAGCATGTGGCTATGGCATTAGCAAGTATTAGGTGATGTTTTTTGAAGACCCCTTCTGCAGTTTAACCTTCTTCACAGAGTTTTTGCCTCGATGTTATTGTTCAGCTTACTGATGATACTATTGGGACTTATTGAGGAGTATTAGACTAACTTTGAATTTCTGGCTTGTTCTGTAGAGTATCACCTTGTTGTTTGCCTGTTTTGATTTCTGGTAATTGGTCTTTATTATTGGTCCATTTCTTGTTTTCTTTTGCTATATTTTCCTCATGTATTTATCTAATTCTTTGGCTGTTAAGTTGTGTTTATTAGTTTGTTGGAATTTCCTTTATTTGGTTGACAAACATATTTTTCCTTCTGACATCTTTGAGTTTAAAAGGATTTTTAATGGCATTTATTCTGATGGCCATGAAGCTCAATTTTGTTCTACACTGCAGAACCTTCTGGCAGGTGGCTTCAAAAGTTTCTCATGTGCCTCCTAGCAAACTCTAGAACATCAGAACACTCTAGACAAGAACAAGGCCATTCAGCCCAACAACGCTCACCAGTCCTAGCCACCTAGTTGAGCTTTGAAAGTCCCTAATGTCTTACTGTCTACCACAGTATTTGGTAGCTTATTCCAAGTGTCTACCGTTCTTTGTGTAAAGAAAAACTTCCTAATGTTTGTGTGAAATTTACCCTTTAACAAGTTTCCAACTGTGTCCCCGTTTTCTTGATGAACTAATTTAAAATAACAGTCTCGATCCACTGTACTAATTCCCTTCATAATTTTAAACACTTCAATCATGTCACCTCTTAATCTTCTGTTGCTTAAACTGTATAGGCTCAGCTCTTTTAATCTTTCCTCATAATTCAACCCCTGTAGCTAGTCGCTCTTCTCTGGACCTTTTCTAGCGCTGTTATGTCCTTTTTGTAGCATGGAGACTAAAAATTGCACTCAGTACTCCAGACGAGGCCTCACAGTGCATTATAAAGGTTGAGCATAACCTCCTTGGACTAATGATTTTGGCCATTCCGTTTTGGGATGAATGTTGGCTGTTCAGTAATAAAACAGACAATTCAGTATTGCTTGACCACCATCCTCTTTAGCTCTCTGGGGAAAGGACTCATCTACATGTGGAACTTTTTTATTCCAGAGAAATAATTAAATAATTGGATAAAAAACATCTACTTCGGGTAAACGAACAGAATTAACAGAAACAAATATAAAAAATTGGAGACTATGTTCAAGTTAACAATCCCAGAGATGATACAGGGAGAGCTAAGGGTGGAGTTTGACTGTCTTTTAGCCCCGGAATGACATGATACAGACCAGTGCACCATCACTCCGGCGGTGGGGAGTGTTTTTTTATTACTAGACCACCATGTTGACTGCCAACAAAAGAGAAGAAACGTGTAACTTCTAAATCTGCTGCCTCTTGCTCTTTTCAATGCTAAATTTTGCTGCAAACAGGTGTCCTTTTTACTGAGGTGCAACAAGTCGCCACGTTCAAGAGTGCTGTCATGTGTAGTAGGGGTAGTTTCAGCTTTTGACACAGCCACAACATGCTCTGTCTTGGAGATTGTTGGAGGTAATAGTTGAAAAACAGATCAAGATCTCAGTACTGTAGTTTGTGCAAAGTAATCAAAGCTTGTAGTAGCCTCCTCTACATTCCTTTCATCTGTCTGAGTATCCCCTTTTTATCCTCCTCAGCTGTTTTTGCCTGTGTCACGTACACAGAGGTACAACCCTCTCTTATATCTCGCATGGATCCTGTAGTTGGACAAAAACTCCTTCCCTTCCACAGGGTCAGCCTCATCTTTAATAACAAAGAAATCAAGTAATTAATAGGACTACTGTACTTACTACTATGTAGCATGTACTACTATGTACCATGACTAATTATTATTTTGCAATCTAAGAAACCATGATTTCAAGTTTTGATGTCATAAAGGGCTGGCAATAATGATAAATAAAATGTGATGGTTAACAAAGATGTGACTTTTTCATAAAGACAGTCTTTTAATAAGAAATTATAAAGAATTTTAGTTGTTTCATGTTGCTTTGTTTCTCACTTTTCCCTCTTTATGTGGGGCCTTCCCAATATTCCAGGCATTTAGCTAATGGTCTGTCACTTGAGGTTGTGCTATTTAGGGATTAGCAGCCCACAGAATAAAATCTACTCAACTGGTTTTGTCTTTTCATTTTTATACATTTTTTTCTTAGGATTATTTATCTCAGTTTAGACTTTTCCTTTTGAGTTTGTTGGTCTTTTGTATTTTATTTAACTGTAATCCTACACATTAGGTATTTTGGACATCTAGGGATTTTTTATTATATGTTCAATATTGTATTTTAAATTTTCGTCCGCCTCTTTGTTGTTGTATTTGTTGAATTACTTGGCCTTAACATCTTATTTATATTTTGATTATTTGGCCCTTTTCTCTTTATTTAATTTTGAATCTCATGGTCAATCTATCATAATTGTATTGAGAGCCTCCACTAACCACAGTCAAAATATGGTAATACTAACCAGCTACTTCCTATACTGGATCTTTCTACCAGTCACCCATATTTAGTTCTCAGCTCATGTCTGCCTTCATGTCGTCTTACAGATATTTTTGGTTATTAGAGACTCATTGTCCACATCTTGAATACTGCACTACCGATGGGTAAGGCCTTTACTTTTTATGTCACTGGTGCTTGGGTTTCAGATATTTTAAATCTGGTAATGTGGGCATGTTCATTGTTCACAATGGAGTTAATGAAATTTTATGTCAAAATCTTAAGTTTTTAAATAATAGACTGATTTACTACTTTTGGTTGTGATTAAGAATAATCACTCATTAAATGCCCCTCCTTTAACCGTCACCTTATCGTGGTGGAGGGGTTGCGTGTCCCAATGATCCTAGGAGCTCTGTTGTCCGGGGCTTTATGCCCCTGGTAGGGCCACCCGAGGCAAACTGGTCCCTAGGTGAGGGATGAGACAAAGAGCGGTTAAACAAACCTCCTATGAAGAAAAAACCATTTTGGACGGCGTTTTCCCTTGCCCGGACGCGGGTCACCGGGGCCCCACTCTGGAGCCAGGCCTGGAGGTGGGGCTCGATGGCGAGCGCCTGGTGGCCGAGCCTGCACCCATGGGGCTCGGCCGGGCACAGCCCGAAGAGGCAAACGTGGGTCCCCCTTCCCATGGCTCACCACCTATGGGAGGGGCCAAGGAGGGTCGGGTGCGTGTGAGTTGGGTGGTGGCCGAAGGCGGGGACCTTGGCGATCCGACCCTCGGCTACAGAAACTGGCTCTTGGGACGTGGAATGTCACCTCTCTGAAGGGGAAGGAGCCTGAGCTAGTGCGCGAAGTTGAGAGGTTCCGGCTAGATATAGTTGGCTCACCTCGACGCACAGCTTGGACTCTGGAACCAATCTCCTTGAGAGGGGCTGGACTCTCTACCACTCTGGAGTTGCCCCCGGTGAGAGGCGCCAAGCAGGTGTGGGTATACTTATTGCCCCCCAACTTGGAGCCTGTACATTGGGGTTTACCCCGGTGGACGAGAGGGTAGCCTCCCTTCGCCTTCGGGTGGGGGGGACGGGTCCTAACTGTTGTTTGTCGCGTATGCACCGAACAGCAGTTCGGAGTACCCACCCTTTTTGGAGTCGCTGGAGGGGGTGCTAGAGGGCATACCTTCTGGGGACTCCCTTGTTCTGCTGGGAGACTTCAATGCTCACGTGGGCAATGACAGTGAGACCTGGAAGGGCGTGATTGGGAGGAATGGCCCCCCTGATCTGAACCCGAGCGGTGTTTTGTTATTGGACTTCTGTGCTCGTCACGGATTGTCCATAACGAACACCATGTTCAAGCATAGGGGTGTTCATATGTGCACTTGGCACCAGGACACCCTAGGCCTCAGTTCGATGATCGACTTTGTGGTCGTGTCGTCAGACTTGCGGCCACATGTCTTGGACACTCGGGTGAAGAGAGGGGCGGAGCTGTCAACTGATCACCACCTGGTGGTGAGTTGGCTTCGATGGTGGGGGAGGATGCCGGTCAGGCGTGGTAGGCCCAAACGTGTTGTGAGGGTCTGCTGGGAACGTCTGCAGAGCCCCCTGTCAGAAGTAGCTTCAACTCCCACCTCCGGCAGAACTTCGACCACATCCCGAGGGAGGTGGGGGACATTGAGTCCGAATGGGCCATGTTCCGTGCTTCTATTGTTGAGGCAGCTGACCGGAGCTGTGGCCGTAAGGTGGTCGGTGCCTGTCGTGGCGGCAATCCCCGAACCCGCTGGTGGACACCGGCGGTGAAGGATGCCGTCAAGCTGAAGAAGGAGTCCTACAGGACCCTTTTGTCCTGTGGGACCCCGGAGGCAGCTGATAGGTACCGGCAGGCCAAGCGGAATGCGGCTTTGGTGGTTGCTGAGGCAAAAACTCGGGCGTGGGAGGAGTTTGGGGAGGCCATGGAGAATGACTTTCGGACGGCTTCGAGGAGATTCTGGTCCACCATCCGGCGTCTCAGGAAGGGGAAGCAGTGCAGTGTCAACACTGTATATGGTGGGGATGGTGCGCTGCTGACCTCGACTCAGGACGTTGTGGGTCGGTGGGGGAATACTTCGAAGACCTCCTCAATCCCATTAACATGCCTTCCAATGAGGAAGCAGAGCCTGGGGACTCAGAGGTGGGCTCCCCCATCTCTGGGACTGAGGTCACCGAGGTGGTCAAAAAACTCCTTGGTGGCAGGGCCCCGGGGGTGGATGAGATATGCCCGGAGTTCCTAAAGGCTCTGGATGTTGTAGGACTGTCTTGGCTGACACGCCTCTGCAACATCGCATGGACATCAGGGACAGTGCCTCTGGATTGGCAGACCGGGTGGTGGTCCCCCTCTTTAAGAAGGGGGATCGGAGGGTGTGTTCCAACTACAGAGGGATCACACTCCTCAGCCTCCCTGGAAAAGTCTATTCAGGGGTCCTGGAGAGGAGGGTCCGTCGGATAGTCGAGCCTCGGATTCAGGAGGAACAGTGTGGTTTTCGTCCTGGTCGCGGAACAGTGGACCAGCTCTATACCCTTAGCAGGGTCCTGGAGGGTGCATGGGAGTTTGCCCAACCAGTCTACATGTGTTTTGTGGACTTAGAAAAGGCATTCGACCGTGTCCCCCCGGGCATCCTGTGGGGGGTACTCCGAGAGTATGGGGTACCGGCCCCCCTGATAAGGGCTGTTCAGTCCCTGTACGATTCAGTGCCAGAGCTTGGTCCGCATTGCCGGCAGTAAGTCGAACCCGTTTCCAGTGAGAGTTGGACTCCGCCAGGGCTGCCCTTTGTCACCGATTCTGTTCATTAACTTTTATGGACAGAATTTCTAGGCGCAGCCAGGGTGTTGAGGGGGTCCGGTTTGGTGGGCTCAGGATTGGGTCACTGCTTTTTGCAGATGATGTTGTCCTGTTTGCTTCATCAGGCCGTGATCTTCAGCTCTCTCTGGATCGGTTCGCAGCCGAGTGTGAAGCGGCTGGGATGAGAATCAGCACCTCCAAATCCGAGACCATGGTCCTCAGCCGGGAAAAGGGTGGAGTGCCCTCTCAGGGTTGGTAGCGAGATCCTGCCCCAAGTGGAGGAGTTCAAGTATCTCGGGGTCTTGTTCACGAGTGAGGGAAGAATGGGAGCGTGAGATCGACAGGCGGATCGGTGCGGCATCCGCAGTAATGCGGGCGTTGCATCGGTCTGTCGTGGTGAAAAAGGAGCTGAGCCGCAAGGCGAAGCTCTCAATTTACCAGTCGATCTATGGTTCCTACCCTCACCTATGGTCATGAGCTATGGGTAGTGACCGAAAGAACGAGATCGCGAATACAAGCGGCTGAAATGAGTTTCCTCCGCAGGGTGTCTGGGCTTTCCCTTAAAGATAGGGTGAGAAGCTCAGTCATCCGGGAGGGGCTCAGAGTATAGCCGCTGCTCCTCCGCATCGAGAGGAGTCAGATGAGGTGGCTCGGGCATCTGATCAGGGATGCCTCCTGGACACCTCCCTGGTGAGGTGTTCCAGGCACGTCCAACCGGGAGGAGGCCCCGGGGAAGACCCAGGACACGCTGGAGGGACTATGTCTCTCGATTGGCCTGGGAACGCCTTGGGATTCTCCCGGAAGAGCTAGAAGAAGTGGCTGGGGAGAGGGAAGTCTGGGCATCTCTGCTCAAGCTGCTGCCCCCGCGACCCGACCTCGGATAAGCGGGAGACAATGGATGGATGGATGGACTCATTAAATAATGGTTTTAGAATCTTTGCCAGCCTACTGAGGTGGAACAGAATTTTTCA